>NC_137694.1:135263343-135490167 GCF_964034855.1 Anser brachyrhynchus
TTCCTTTCCTTTCCTTCCCTTCCCTTCCCTTCCCTTCCCTTCCCTTCCCTTCCCTTCCCTTCCTTCCCTTCCCTTCCCTTCCTTCCCTTCCCTTCCCTTCCCCCTCCCTCCCCTCCCCTCCCCTCCCCTCCCCTCCCCTCCCCTCCCCTCCCCTCCCCTCCCCTCCCCTCCCCTCCCCTCCCCTCCCCTCCCCTCCCCTCCCCTCCCCTCCCCTCCCCTCCCCTCCCCTCCCCTCCCCTCCCCTCCCCTCCCCTCCCCTCCCCTCCCCTCCCCTCCCCTCCCCTCCCCTCCCCTCCCCTCCCCTCCCCTCCCCTCCCCTCCCCTCCCCTCCCCTCCCCTCCCCTCCCCTCCCCTCCCCTTCCCTTCCCTTCCCTTCCCTTCCCTTCCCTTCCCTTCCCTTCCTTCCCTTCCCTTCCTTCCCTTCCCTTCCCTTCCCTTCCCTTCCCTTCCCTTCCCTTCCCTTCCCTTCCCTTCCCTTCCCTTCCCTTCCCTTCCCTTCCCTTCCCTTCCCTTCCCTTCCCTTCCCTTCCCTTCCTCTTCCCTTCCCTTCCCTTCCCTTCCCTCTTCCCTTCCCTTCCCTCTTCCCTTCCCTTCCCTTCCCTTTTCCCTTTTCCCTTTTCCCTTTTCCCTTTTCCCTTTTCCCTTTTCCCTTTTCCCTTTTCCCTTTTCCCTTTTCCCTTTTCCCTTTTCCCTTTTCCCTTTTCCCTTTTCCCTTTTCCCTTTTCCCTTTTCCCTTTTCCCTTTTCCCTTTTCCCTTTTCCCTTCCCTTCCCCCTTCCCTTCCCTTCCCTTCCCTTCCCTTCCCTTCCCTTCCCTTCCCTTCCCTTCCCTTCCCTTCCCTTCCCTTCCCTTCCCTTCCCTTCCCTTCCCTTCCCTTCCCTTCCCTTCCCTTCCCTTCCCTTCCCTTCCCTTCCCTTCCCTTCCCTTCCCTTCTTTCTTTTGACAATTCCTCAAATGCCTATCCTCAGGAGTAATTTAAGCATTTGGTCATGTATTCTTATATGTGGCTTGTATCCCAACTACATTAGATTAATTTCCGTTAAGTTTTTTAATATTTTGTAGGTCTTATTACAGAAGATCCCAGGCCCCATTAAAAGTCAGTCCAATGTAGCTTCCTAAATATTCATCAATTCATTAGAAGGGATTGCTGTTCCTCATCAGAGACACCCAAGCCTTCCACATCGTCATTCCTTACATGTCACAAGTGAATTTCAGCACAAAGATTCACCTGGAAACACAGACAGCATTTGCAGTATTATATTACGGCAATTACTGAAAAGACTTAGTGAGTCATATGGTACTCATTTATGGTGTTGTTACCTTTGTGGATATGGAAAGGAGCTCATATAAATATTTAACATGTACCATTAACTAAACCTACAGAAACTCCATAAAGCATATGTTTTACCTGATGCCATTTCTACTAATTAGAGCAGTGCCTAGCAACTATAATTGAAATCAGGACTTTGTAGGAAGCAATACGTGTGCATATAATAAGAGACGGTCTTGGCCTTGAAAGAAATTGTGTATCAGCATTCTTGCTGTATATTGTAATGTCTTACACAAACTTCTCAGGGGCTTCCTTGAAATTGCAAGATAGAAGAGGATATTTCATCATTTTAAAAACTGTTCTATCCCATGCCAAGCCTTAGCTGGGACATAATTAATATAGGTTCTGCTCCGTGATATTTATGAGTTAAGTGAAAAGTTAAATGTTAGTATTCTCTGGCACATTCATGCAAGGTAAAAATTTGTTCATTTGCATCTATGTCTATAAATGTGTAAGTCAGATCTACTTTTGAATTTTGAACTTGTCTCTGAGTGCACTGAAAAAGTATTTTGGGCACAGTGGTCAACAACTCATTTGATGTAATCTGTAGCATCTTTGTGTAAATGCTTGCTTTCAGTAGTTTAACATACCAAACCACCAGAAGCTATTAAGGGAGCTTCAAGGTTACTTTCTGGAAGCATTACTATAGGAGAAACTCATCTAATGTTGAAGTAAATGTGACCCAGGTCACATCAATTTTTTAAGTTCAAAGGCACACAGAATACTTTTCAATATCAGATCAGCTCTAAAATCATATCACAATGTCCCAAAACACTTTGATAAAGGAAAAATTGCTCTTGGTGTGGTTTGAAAGGGAAATGAAAATTCCTGTGCTGTTTTTTTCTTTTCTTACCACATAATCCAACCATGCATGTTAAAAGGAAATAAACATTTGCTACTGCAGGATCAAAGATGAGACAGAAAATACATTACTATTTAAGTCGCATACTCAGGGAGCATGAAGAATGTGAGCTTTGAAAAGGCGGGGTCACTACTCACTTTGGTAACTGCCGTGAGTGTTGTTCAGTCAGTCTCAACAACACGCTTGGGGGCTAGTTGTAGAAAGGCTGGAGCAGAATTTGTTCCTGTCCAGAGCAATTGCTGCAGGGGGAGGTGTTGCATCATGTGGCTGGATTGCTCTAACCACCTCCTGTGCCCATGGGCATTGTGATCAGGCAGCATCCCAGCACAGCCAAGGGGAGTGAGAAAGGACATTTCATCAGACCAGCAACGCACTTCACTTCTCACCCAGCCTACATCCAGACACTGCAAGAGGCAGATTGTAAACTAGAGGCAAATTGGGAACAGAAATATTTCCATATGCAATTCAGTCTTGTCATGTTTTGCTAAGCTGTGGGAAGGGGAAGCACTGTGCTGTACAGTAAGCATTCAAAGAAGCTTATGGCTTGTGTATATGAAGAGCAAGGCTAAGGCATGGTGAGGGCTGCATCAAGATTACAAACAAAAAACCCTCAATAACATTGCTGTCCTCTGCAGTGTCGGTGCAGCAGTTCTTGTGTACATTGCCAGTGCTAAACTATCACATACTGCAGCCTCAGAAGGGAGACAGGAAACCTGTGAGCCACATAACTGGGAAGAAGCTGTTCTTCCTGGGTCTCTGTGTTCCTGTCTTGTTGCTGTCTCTTGAATCTTGGAGGCTGGTGGCAAGGCCTGAAGTTAAAGAGACATAGGGGTGCCACTGGGTCTCATTGATTCTGATTTGGAGCTTTCACAGAAGAACAAAGCTCAGAGGAGAATTTATCCTGCTGAAATGAAATTTTCTCTTTAGGTTGAGCATTAGTTGACTACTTTCTATTTTGAAGTTTTAAACCAACTACTTTGCATTTGTAATTACCCAGGGGGTAATTTAGGAAGACCATTATCTCAGTTATACAATTTTGTCTCATTTTTGCTCAATTTGGGTAAATGCTGATCTTATAATTCTTCTGAATTTCATCAGTATCTAAAAATTCTGAATCACATAAAAATAGCTTTTTGGGCCCAATTACAGATAAGAGTTTCACCTCACTTAAGGATCAAAACTTAAACATATAATTAGTCTTATATTTTGCTGAATATGTCTGGCTTGCTGGATAGTTAACTAAATGACTTTTACTGAGGAGTCAGGTGATTAATTTCTTCAGATGTTGCAGTATAACTTGTCCCAGGAGAATTGCTACCAGAGCAGTGCTCTGCTTCTGCTGAAACTGGGATACAAGATCAACACCTCAGGTGCCAATGTGGCACCATTCAAGATGAGCAGCAGAGACACATCCTGGGAGTGCTCTGGATAGGAATGCAGGGAGCATCAAATATAGATGCAACACTTTGATCTTGTCACCTTGAAGGGTAGTAATCCAAGCCATTTCCCAGAGTAATAACATGGTACCCAAGCTGGCAGAACAAGTCAAAGGTAAAGAGGTTGGGAGACAAGGAATTCACAGAAAATTGTTGCCCAGAAACAACAAATAAGAAATTCTTTCTGTTTGAGATATCCTGAAGGAAAGGTATTCTCATGTGGAATTTCTGGACCCAGAAGTAAATGGAGATATAACAGCTGATTGTTCTGAGATCTGACCGAGGACCTAAGCATAGTATTTGCTCAAAATAAACAAAAAACTACTTAGAAGCTTATCCACCTTATCTGCAATAGTTAAAGGACCTAAAGTAATAATAAGAGAAGAATAAATAAGAAAATAATTCCCAGACCATCCTCTCTAATGTATCACATTCTTTTTGTATTGAAAAGTTCTACTAAAATGCTGAATAGCAGGAAGAAATTCAACACAGAATTAAAATAAATGAGAAGCAATTTGCTGCTAGATTACAAATTGTGACAGAAGTTATAGTCAATGATATTTCCACCAGGCCTGTGTAGTTAAATCTTTATTTAAGTTTCTAAGTTGAGGCAGCAAAAATAAATGCAGGAGAAAGTCTAATCAAACAATATTGTTAAAGAATATTTATTGTAAGACCAAAATGACAGTGTAAGTGGCTCAAGTTTTCAGAGATTTTTTTTTTTTTCTTATTAGTTTGTACTTCTGTAAGATTAATATGTTGCTAGTGCTTATTACTTTTCCTGACCCAGGTGGATTACTAGTATGCTTTGGTTAGCCTTAATTGTATTGTATTTTCTCATAAAATTTAAGTAAAACTAAGAGATGAAGACTGCAGACAAATCTATAAATTGTTGTCCACTGCTGATGTTGTTGGCACTATGACCTTAATAGTGGCCAGCTACAGCAATTATAATTGCTCTTTTTATTAGCTCTGTTATTCTCATTTTGCACTGCCAGGCCTTCTATGTTGTCAGGAAATTGAGGGAGCAATGCACATTGGAGTCAATTAGAGTTTTTTTGGCACATGTTTTTACTTCTTAAGCTGGGATTTGGTTTACTTTTCAGGTAAAGAAATATCAAAAATTAAAAACAAACAAAACAAAACAAAACAAAAACCTCTGTAGAACAAAAAGGAATATTCAGGAGAGAGAATAAGTACAAAGGTCATGGAGAAGTAAGTGAGACACACACACACACACACACACACACACACACACACACACACACAAAGACTTGCAAAGTCACAATAAAAGACATTTGAAAACAATTGTAGCACATTAATAGAGTGTTTGTTAGCATCCATGCCTAGTCCCTCAGCAGCTCAGCAACTGTGAAGCATATTAGAGATCTCTTTAAACTCATTTCTTCAGTTATGTGCTGTGTAATATTGATGTTTTATTTCTCATGAGTGTCAAGACAAATGTGAATAACAATGACAATTTAAAAACTCTTCTGGTCAAAAGATAAAAGGATGTTATGTCTGATGTTGGTGTATGCCAATCTGTTCAGAGAAGGTGGGTACTATAACTACTCTATGCTCAAATGCATATACCTTATTATCATTTTGGCTAAACTTTTTCAATGAAATACAGCTTTCTGCCACATTCACTCTTCAAATTTATTCAGAACTGAGTAGCAAATATCACAGAATGGATGCATACACAACTTCACTATTAACTGTCCTCCATTGTAACCATCTATAAATCCACATGCAAACATTATTTTCTAGTAACTGTTCAGTTTCTGTACTAACTTTTAATTAGTGTATGATAAATGACTCTTGGGCACTCAAGTAAATTGTATCTACTGGATTTTTATTATAGATACTGATGCTGAACTCTTTGAAGAAAGACAATCCATTTCTTGAAGTAGGACTGTCAAAAATGTATGACAAAGGCCGTACTCACAATTGCCAAGGAAATTATATTTTTTTCTGTGTACATGATTTCTGATTTTACTATAAAATTTCATAGTTTTCAGGAGTTCATTCAAATTGGAATATTCTTCAGAATACTTATTTATTTTATTAATGCTATTTCTGGTTAGTAATTGTCCAGCAAAAATGTTCTTCCAGATTTTCATTTCAATGTTGTTAGGAGGGTATAGTTTGGGATGAATTTCCATATATTTTACCCATGTATTTATTTTCCATGATAATAGCCACATCTCCTTATGCTTTAGTATAGAACTGTGTGAGTAGTCTAACTTCAGTTGCTGTTTTGTTTTTGCATTTTTTATAAGACATTAGTTTTGAGCCTAAATAAAACATATAAGTTACACCAGTTAACTAACTTGTCATCATTATTTCTGCTGATGAATCTGAGATAATAACTCCTATTAAAATCACACCAATTTAGACAAGCTACAGCTAAAACCTAAAGCCCACAAAAGGAGTATGTGCTATAATTTAACCTAAAGGTTACTATTAATAGTCATTTATGTAACACTAGCTAGCAAACTTGTCATCATTATTTCTGTTGATGATCCTGATGATTATAACTCTTACTAAAATCACACCAATTTACACAAGCTACAGCTAATGCCTAAAGCTTGTGAAAGGAATATGTACCATAATTTATTTTAAGGTTTGCTAATAGCCATCGAGTATATGATGTACAATGGCCCATTAATTGCCACTGGTTCAGTTTTCCTTCAAGACTTTAACATTTTCTTCTAAACAAGAGACTTTATTTTTTTTTTATTATTTTTTTTTCTGGTGGGCTTTGACACAGTATATTATGTCAGTCTTATAGAACAGTTTGAAGCTGCAATTGATTTTTGTGGTCAGTAGCACAGGGATGTTTCATATTTTAAAACAGTTTTTTAAAATACAGATCTGTTTGTTAGTCTGAGGTGCTATCTCTGCAAACAGTGTACCTAAACACACATTCACTCAAATATAACTGTTTTTTGTTTTTTATTTTTTTTCCTACAAACATACTTGGGGAAGAAAAAAATAAACAGAGAAAAATTGTTGGAAAGTATTTTTTCAGCTTCAGAAAATGTGAATAATATTTTGTACATGTTTCAGATTCATTCACATAGCAATCATATTCACTTTTTCTAAGTAGGAGATATTATTTTAGCTTTGTTTCTTCACTTCTGAAGGTTTGTTTTCTGAGACTGACTCTCTGCTTGCCATCTTTTGAGCTGTGACTAGCTGTTTTATGGCACAAATAAAATATTTTAGAAGTTCTCTTTAGACTTATTCAAAACAGCTTTTCAGAACATCAGGTTCTGAAAAGTGTGGGTCATACAACACTTCATTTGAACATTATTAAACATTAACTTTAATTTAATGAAAATTTGCTGACAAGAGTGGGTTCCTGCCAGTGTACTGCTTTGAAGAGCATAATAGATATTTTTGAAAAATATGGCACAGCCAACGGGATCATTTACTTACTACATGCAATTCCAAAAAAAAGATGTGTTTTAATGGAAAGCATATGCCTTGGGCCTTTACCTACCAAAATGTCATATCTGAGTGTGCAATGAATATGCAATTAGAAAATGAACATTTTTGTGAAGAAATAGAAGAATCATGGTTGAAATTCTGGGCTACTTTATGCCAGCAAATAATCATCCCTTGACTTTGATGAAGCAAGTCATATATTCAATTACAGGTCATGATGAAGCAGGTTGATAATACCATACGTGTTTCTTTCAGGTGTATATTTATATGGAATAAGCCCTAAGATTTATTTATTTATTTAAAAAAGAGAGACATGATTTAAGGCAACTTTACAGGCACCATCATGTATTTTCTTTAACCAACATCAGTGTTAGATGTTGTAAGTATTACACAAATAAACCTATTACAATTCTGGAAAGGACCTGCATCCTTTTCAAAGAAAAAGAAAGGACTAATTTTTTATTTTTTATTTTTTTTTACCTTGACAATAATCCAATGCTGATAAATTTCATTCAATTTATGTGAAAGATAATGGTTCAAAATGTGAGGTTGAACTGCTTCATGTTTTTCAGAGAGAAAAACTGACTTCAGATAAGGTGAGTCTGAAGGGTTAATGATATATTCCAGGTGTTTCATCTCAAAAAGTGGAGATAGAAGGAGAAAATGAGGAAATGCATTGTAAAACAAAGAACATGTGAGAATACATTTTAAAAAGAATGTATCAAAACACTATACCGTTACATCCAGTGACCATATTATCATATTGTTTTAATTATTATTATATATTTCCTTTTATTTGCCTATCTAAACTACAGACTTGTTTTAAAGAGCTTTTATTTCAAGTGCTGTGAACATCAGAACTAAGTATTTATAGCAGCAATTCATGGCCATGTTATTCCAGAGATATATATTCCTTGCTTGAGCCTAAACTTCTTGGTATTCCACTTTTCCCACAAGTTCATTAATTTTCCAGGCAAAGAAGCTCTCTGGCAAGGTGATACTGGCTCACCCTCAACACCAGGCAATATAGATTTCAAAAGGATGAGGAGGACTGTAGCTCACTCTTTTCACAGCTAAGACAGCTGCAGCACAGCCAGAAGAGCAGAGACCATCCATAGATCCCACAATATTTCCATGGTTATGTTAGGGACAAAGAAGAGGTGCTTTAGCTCCATTCCAACATACATCTGCTAACTGCTATAGCAAGATGATCAAAGATGCACAACAGGCAAATTCTGTATTTAATGCATCATTGCAATAAAGACCTACAGGTCCCTCAAGGAAGAGAAGAGACTTCTGCTCTCGGAAAGCTCTTTGTCACAGGGCCAAGTCCAGTGGGCCTCATTCTTGTAAAAGTTTCCATTAACATCAGTAATAAATCAGTGTAAGTCTTTGCCCTACAAAATCATCATTGCTTGCATGTGTATTCCCCAGGGAAAAAAAAAAAAAAAAAATTCCTAGCTGAATGAGTATATACCCAACCCTGTGAATCCTTTTGAAATTTGACAGAAAACACCATATTTTTGCTATTACTTCCTGTTAGCACTAACACTTGAAAAAATTACTTAATTACTTTCAATGACAGGAAGGGATTTCTCTGTACTGATGCTTGTAAACTTTTACTTTATTAACTATTTTTACTGTTTCATAATTTTTCTATTTTTCTCAAGTGAGATTTCTATTCTGGGTCCTTAAATATATTCCACAGTTATGTGCTACCTGATTGTTCCCCAGGGACTGAATTCGTATTCACAAATGACATCGATTGCACAGGCTAGGGTCTTTCTCATTTTCAATGTTATTTAGCATTTTCACAGTGAGCTCAATTATCAGGTATTTATACTGAGTGGCAAAAATTATCTGAAGAGTTAGAACTGAAGGGAAGAGAGAGCTTCATAGTAGAATTAACTTTGAGACATGTCAGTGAAATAATGTAGCATCAAACTGTTTTGAGAGAATGCATGATGTATGTGCATGTGTGCAGTTTGAAGCTTCAGCTATTTTCCAGTGTGGTTTTGTGTCTGAAGTAGGATGTAGGTAGTTTCGAAGTTGATAGTTGTGTATAAGGTAAAACTGTAGTTTGAAGATTTATATATATGATATATATAACTTTAAATTTATTTTTATTTATATAGAGAATTTAGTTGTGTATTTAAATAATTAGGGCACCTAACAGCCCCTCAGTGCCTGTGAGAGGTCATCAAGGAGGTGGAGGTGGGCTACTCACAGTGGTGCAAAGCAGGAGGCTGAGAGACAATGGGCACAAACTGCAAAAAAATGGTTCAGGCTGGGTATAACAAATATTTTTTCCCCGGAGGACAGTCAGGCAGTGGAGCAAGTTGCTTCAAGAGACTTTGCTGTCTACATCCTTGGAGGGTTTCAGGACTGTATTGAATCAAGCTGTGAGCAACCTACTTTTATTCCAGAGCTAGTCCTACTTTGGGTGGGGGTAGACTAGAGACTTGCTGAAGTCCCTTCCTGCCTGAATGGTTCTGTGACCCTTTATAATATTTCAAGTAAATTGATGACTTTGTGAATGGTTGTTTGGGAACCGTTGAATATCAAGGCTTATAATTTTCTTCAGAATACATATTTTTTAAAGAACAGATGTAATCAAGAGAAATCGTACTGGCTTCTCTGTGCATGTTTCCCTAAACTGTATTATCAAGCTTCACATGAGGTAAAGAGCATGAGGTGGAAGCCTAAAATGACATTTGGAGTGTCAGAAGCAAAAACATTTTTTGGTTGTCCATTTAATATAAACAATGCCTTATTATTTAATCAGTTAGGGAAAAATACCCAGTATGAGTGCTGTAAATAATGTAATGTACATAGGGTCCCAGTTACTGCTGGTTCACTTGGCTTCATAGCCCAAGCAGACCTGTGCTCATTAGCATTTGGCCCATTCATGTACACACTGCTAGAGTAGTTATGAGAAAAAGCAAAGAGCAGAATAGTTTAATTCCAGGATTTGAGCAACCTTAGTTGCCACTAGAAACACCAAATCTGTCAATCCTTGCAGGCCATTACAGCAGTTGCTTAATTTTTATTTTATTTTTTTCTGCTCCCTTTATTCTTCAAGGGCTGATTCACAGGTACTTTTCCTAAAAATAAACCCTCATCCACAGGTCCTGATCCCTAACCCTCAGGCATAGACTGATGAAAATAACAGCAATTTTGCCTCTGATTTCAATGAACCGTGCATCAAGATTAATTTTACATTATTTCCTGATTCTACTTTTTGCTAAAACGAATGGGGAAAAAAAATATCCTGGTATAGGACAGCATTCTTACTCTCAGCCTCAGAGTAAACAATGTTTCCTTAGAGGAATTTTTCTTTCCTTTTTCTTGTTATTCTAACCGTGATGTTTGCATCACCCTCAGACAAAACAGTTCATGACATCTCACAGTAACACTGTTGGTTAACATTACATTTTCCAAATATTTCTAATGTGATGCTGCTATCAAGTCATTATGGTAAACCACTTCCATTAAGAAATCTGTCTTGATGGGCCTGTAACTTATAACTTTGTTCAGTGACAGCATTCTAAGTGAACCTGGACTCTGTCCAAGGTTGTGGTCTTCATATTCTTCTGTTGAATTAGGCCTATTGCTACCTAGGCATTTTAATATGCCTCTGCCTGTGAAATCTAATAAAGTAGTACCACTAATGCCTGCATCTTTCCAACCTCCCAAGAAGGAAGAAAGCTCCCTTAAGGTTTTCCATAGCCACCATTACTAAGTAACCATTCCTTATTTTATCTCTTTAAGAGGACTTAAGTTCTCATGGGCAATACAAATAAGTAAATTTCTTTCTTTAGGAGAGGTCACTAAGAAACATTTCTGCAACCACTGTTTGTCATTCTACTAATATGACCAGCAGGAAGATATAATTAGTGAACATCTAAATGTAACATGAATGCCTCTGTATGTGCTTTTCTTATTTGCAACTGATATAACAAAGTGAAGTTTCTCTTCTCTGGTAACATCAGCTACAGGGTCTTTGTTTACTGTGCTGCTTCTAGCACTGGCCAATGAGACATTCAGATGACTAAGAAAGCCTAAATCTGACAGAAAATCTACACTGAGAACAACTGGAATGAAGATCAGCTTCTGAGAAAAAATTGCTTTAAACTATAAGAAATTGAGAGTATAGAGTGCTATTGTAAAGGTTAGTTTTTCTCAGCAACTAGACCTAGATGATTTATATCTTTGGGATCAGTTCTGTTTTTGTGAAGGTTTATCTGAAAACTTATTTTCAGAAAAGTTATGCAGAAGAATAGGCATATTTGGCAACCATAATTCATGATCATCTGTTTGCACCTGATCATAGAATCATAGAATCGTTAAGGTTGGAAAAGACCTCCAAGATCATCTGGTCCAACCATCCCTCTACCGCCACTATCACCCACTAAACCTGGTCCCTAAACACCATGTGCAGCATTTTCTTAAACACTCCTAGGGATGGTGACCCCACCACATCCCTGGGCAACCCATTCCAATGCCTGACTACTCTTTCTGAAAAGAAATGTCTCCTAATTTCCAACCTAAACCTCCCCTGCTGCAATTTGAGAGCATTCCCTCTAGTCCTATCACTAGTTATCTGTGAGAAGAGGACAACATCCAGTTCCCCACACCTTCCTTTCATGTAGTTGTAGAGAGCGATAAGGTCTCCTCTGAACCTTCTCTTCTCTAGACTAAACAACCCCAGTTCCTTCATCCGCTCCTCACAGGACTTGTGTTCCAGGCCCTTCACCAGCTTTGTAGCCCTTCTCTGGACGTGTTTTAGGGTCTTGATGTCCTTGTAGTGAGGGGCCTAAAGCTGAACACAGTACTCGAGGTGCGGCCTCACCAGAGCAGAGTACAGGGGGATGATCACCTCCCTGGTACCACTGGCTGTATTATTCTTGATACAAGCCAGGATGTCGTTGGCCTTCTTGGCCACCTGGGCACACTGCTGGCTCATGTTCAGGTGAGCATTGACCAACATGCCCAGATCCTTTTCCTCTGCACAGCTTTTGAACCACTCTGCCCCAAGCCTGTAGTGCCGCGTGGGGTTGTTGTGACCAAAGTGCAGGATATGTTTTTGGTCACATAAGTAAGTCATCAGAGAATCCTTCAACAGTAGGAAGCTTTCAGGAGACACTTTATCTGATTTCTTTTAGTGTTTTCTTGATTTTATTTTTTCAGGATATTTTGGAGGGATATGATTTAGATCAATCATGTCTTGAAGCTCCATCATCTGTGAAGAGGTCCTGGAGTAACTAGCCTAGATGGATAGATAAGTATCATCAGCACTGTCCTTTCTGGGGAAAACAACACATTCACAGAATTTTCCATAGGGATGTTCATCAGATAACATCTATTTCTTGTCTGAATCTCTGAAGGACTGAGTTCTGCCTTTTTGTGACAGGATTGTTAATGGCTCAAAGCACTCTAGGATGGCGCAGAGTATTGCAGAATGACATAGTATGGTACTAATGTTACAGTTACATATAGCTGCCATTTTAAGCCTGATCTCAAATTCAGAGTAGGTTTTATGTCATATACTGATGAGAACTTTGTGTCATTCCCACAGTATCTAAAAATAAATAAATAAAAAATCCTGCTGTCTTCTTTTTGACAGTTTCCAGCTACATTTAAGTAGCTTGAAAACTGCTCACCTATTTTGATATTAAAACTTTCAGATATCTAATCTATGTGTGTAAAAATGTTCAGTACATTTTTTGCAACATGCTGTGAATCACCTGCTGTAAACATGAATTGGTATTTTTTAATGTGGATAGAACTATAAACATCTTCCATACATTTTATTTTTTTTTTAAGATTAAAAAGACCAAATAAATTCTTTTAATAAGAAATTTGTACACTACTTCCAACTAAAATATGGTTTGTTTATCCTTTTAAGAAACCACTGAATAAGCACATTTTGCCTTTTGCTGTCCTGATTGAATTATTTTTTTCATGGTCTTTTTAGCTCATGCCCAGATTGCATCAGCTTTAGAACATAGCTGTAATGAAACACAGTATTGTGAAAGTGTTCAACATAGCTGTCTGTAAAACTTTTCCTAAATAAATACAAATTAAAATCATAAGAGTGGATTGTGCATCAAAAGCGTTCTTTTGCAGTTCTTGGCATGTGTGGGACTTGGCCAGTACTCTGTTTTGCCAGTTAAACTGAGTAGGTATAATTATCCTACTCATTCTGACCAACATCTTTTGTGTGTTCTCGGAGGTTTTTCTCATTGCGTATGACTTACTGTTGAACAGGGAAGAATTTCACTCTTTGCAACCCTCAGACACTGTGCAATACAACACTTGGATGAATAGTGCCCTTTAATAAAAAAAAATAATAATCAATGCATTTTTTTCTTAATTTCCATATCCTTCCATATGAAGCAAGAGCTCGCACTGTAACTTAATGCTGTAGAACTGTCATTGATCAAAGGATTTATCCTATTTATTCTACGTTAAAAAAAAAAAAACTTCTTGGTGGGAAATTTAAGACTGTATTGTGTTCTGTCACCCTACAAAACCTTAACTTACCTTGCAGGGGTTAAACACATAGATAGACAGCAGGATGCAACCCATAGGTTAGAAACATGCAAAGTAATGTTTTTTTTTTTGTTTGTTTGTTTGTTTTTTTAAATTAGGAACACTTTAATGACCAAGAGATAATAATTTGTCTAAGTAGTCCCATGAAATACAAACTTATAATTAAAAAACTCAACTCACAATGTCTCTAAGTATCCCCAATTTTTTTATTTATTTATTTTTAAAATCCCAAGATTAATTCCTTCCTTATTCTTGAACACATTTCTGCAAAGCTTGCTTCATTACTGAATTTGGCAGTTCGTTACACATTTCAGCTATGTACATGGCTGATGGATTCAGTACCATATCCATTCCTGAGACAAGTCAAACTCCTGCTGAGCTTGTTGCAATGTCCTGATGGGCCAAACTTTCCTCTTCTGCATCCCATCAGTAAACGCAAGATTTCATTCACTGACACTGGCATTGTTTAACAACACAGCAGGAGTTCATGGAGGAGTTTCTACGAAGCATAAATGTTGAGGAAGGAGGCTGAAAGGGGTCAAATTTCAGTCAAGAGGGAGGATAGAATTGGGGATAATACTGAAGTGGAGTAGGGGACAAGTTCCTTTCTAATAATGAATATGACTTACACTGAGCATTATGAGGATAACTTTTAACGTTTATACTAGTTACTTTTGTATTTGTGTTTAAATTCTATTCATATTACAGGCTCTAGGAGTATAATGCAGAAACTGAAACTGTAAATGTATGTATGGTAACATATGCTGCAGTATAATGAAACTGAGTTCTCTCTGATATTTAAGATGTGTTTAGAATTTTAGGGTGTTCTGAGCAAACTATCTCACCTTCCCTACCCTAGACACAAAGATAAAACAAACAAACAAACAAACAAACAAAAAACATATATGTAGAACCATCTCTCTGTCAGAAAATGCTTAAAACAGGATTGAAGTGTGGCTAATGTTCATGAGGGACTAACCAGGGTCTAAGCAGTTATAATTGCTCAAGCCCATGTTCTGCCCTCTCAAACTCAATGTTTAGCTCTCTTTGCCCAGTACAGATGGAAGTCTATATAATCAAATAACTATGCTGTTAGGGGAAAGGCAAGCAAAAACAGTTGTGTATGACATAGTGGGGATGCAGAGAAAACTGGCGTTGGAAATGGTAATAGGACCATGAATTGTACACGTAGGATAATAAATTGAGCATGCTGGGAATTGTTATAACTAATTTTTAAGATTCAGGAAATCAGTTCAGAATGGTGAACAGGGAACAGGGAATTGAATGAAGGACTCTGTTTTTACATGATTAAAATCAAATGGAGAATGATAGTCTTATGACAAGCAGCTGGTTATGGGTGCTGTCAAACAAAATGGACAACTTAAACAAAAGAACCGTTTCTTAGAAATGTATTGGTAAATATACCCGTTGAGGAAGAAAGTGTCTTATAAAAGTGATGGCAGCTCTGGAGCTGGGTTGGATGCTATAGTTTCTACTGGCTTGACTCAGGAGCCTGGTTAAGGTAGATGAGTAGATAAATCTAGTCCCTTTAAATAACAGCATAAAACTTTGTACGTGACAGTGGTTGAGCAAGAGTCAGGAGCGTGAGCAAGATGTGTTTGGCATCAAATATATCCTTGCACTGAAGGTTGGGAGTTCAATCCCCAGATGGGGTTAAGGCTCAGCCCTGGACCCTGACATGAATTTAACTGAAATCTGCTCCGTCTGCAAGGAGCTAAAAAAGTCTTGTCAGTTGGAGTAAATAATGGGAGATCAAAGCTAGCTACCTTTCTGTACTAAGGCTAGAGAGGAAGACCAATCATCAGTTAGCATTACCTGACCTTTAAACTGGATTTTCATATATAATCTGATATCACTTCAGATAAAAGGACATTTAAAATCCCTCTACTTAATAGCAAATGTGAACTGCAAAATATATGACTTTTTTAGATATTTTACAGAGAATTTAATTATGTTCATATCTCTGTGTGATTAACAAATCAATTATTGGAAATGTTACACCCTCTTCTCCTTCCTGAACTACTATATGTTGTTATTGAAGCAAATGCAGTGAGTATTTCCGTGACTTAAAACTAAACTCTGGAATGTATTTTGTTGCATTTTCACAGTACAGGAACAACAGAAATGCCTCTTTCAACTTCTGTCTGTATCTCTGAAGCTAGAGAAAATCTTTGGATTTTTGATCCACTGATAAAACACAAATTCTAATGGGTGAGGAGTCAGAAAAATACTTATAATTTTAAAATTTCCCAGAGACATTAAAAGACTTTGATATGCAACAGTCCACCCAAAACACTGGAAACCAATCTGGACCAAGTCACTGAACATTCTTTCTTCTTCTTTTTTATTTTTTATTTTTATTTTTTATTTTTTTTTTCATCATTGCCCTCACCCAGGTTCCTGCTACAACTCAGCAGTACATCTGAGAATTTGAGTCTAATTTAGATGGATTCTAAGGTTTCCTTGTTGTTATTTCAAGAAGGCTTCTGGCTGAGGTGCTCACAGGCACCTCTGGAATGCAAGCAATCCTGTTTACTGAGTGCAAGACAGCACCTTGTCAACATAGTCATGTTAAAATAGTGCAGGTCCTGTGGTCTTGCACAGTGTAACAGACTTCACAGCACAGTGGTTAATGCAATTCAATTAGGATAGGCCTGAGTCCTAATCCTGGTTCCCAGGACAGTTCAAACATTTTGAAATTAAATAGTAAGTGCAACTGTTTTGTAGGTTGGACAGCTAAGTACATTAGGCTCTATGGTTATGTTTCTTCCTTCTTTTTCATCCACCCAATGAATCTTGGATATGTTTTAGTGTGGCATTCTGTGCAACAGATCTGAGAACTTTTTGAGATGCCTTTCTTCCAGCATCAGGAGAGGTAAGAATTCGAATAAACACAAGCAGCTAATTTAGTGCATCTCTGAAATTTCCAGTGAGTGACAGGGGAGACTCTTACTGCAACATCAACTCATATTTTAGGTGTATTTTTAAAGCATGGGCCATGATCAGTTTGAATTAAAGAGAGTAGAGAGCTACTTTGCTGATGCAATTATCAGGAAGTGCAAGCCAAGGCAAAAAAGGTGCTTCCCAACTGCTCTGCAGGAGTAAACTGGATGGGAGGAAGCCTCAGGTACCAGTGAATTCTCAGTGTGGCCTCTCTGAGTACTTCATGTGAGCAGCATAAGCTGCTTGCTTGCTCAGTGTTGATACACTTGAAGCTTTAATAATTACCTGTCTATTCTTTTAGTATCTTGAAAATTGCAATGATTTTTTTTTCTTCAACCAGTGTCTCTCATTTTAAAAACTTTTCATTGCCTCCCAGCTGAGGCTTTTTCCAGGCTAGCTGAATCTCACATCTTCCTTTCATCACCTACCATATGATTCCACAGAGAGCCCTTCTTGGCTGCCACATTACAAATAGTTTCATGAGCAATAGTACATTCATGTGCAATATTGTTCAAAATCTCAACAATGTTTAATGAATGCTGTGAAATGAACTGGCCAATGTGCACCCTACTAGGTTTCTGGAGGTAGGGAAAGCAAATAAGTGAAATAATATGGAAGAGAAAATCTCTCAAGTGCAGACAATGGAAGCCAACTCCAATATATTCAACACCAAAAGACTTGGTTTCATGTTGTATTTGCCCAGCCAGAAAGTTCGTTTCTGAACATGCCTGTTACACTTTATGGTTTGTGCTCTGGATGTAGGTCCAAGCTCTGTGGTATGTAAGAGAAAAAACAACATAAAAATAAAAATCTTTTCCTTTTAATTATTTTCATATTTTTAAAATGGTTAGGTAGTTAAACAGTGTATCTTACTATCTTGGCATAAAAATGACAAGAAAATAGACACCCAGAGAAGGTGGAATTTTCTGTAATGAAAAGTATATAAATACCCATAAACGTACTGTAATGCAAAGTATATATGTACCCATATACGTACTTTGTCAAAGTATATCTTTGACAAATATAATCCCTGCAATATTTTTAAAACATTATCCTTAATATAATGCATTAAATGATGAAACACATTTCATCTTTTATTATTGCTTTTGTTTTCTGTTTCGAAGTAGATGTCTTCTTGAAAGGAAAATCATATCTTATCTTGGTTTGCTTCTTCTGGCTTACTGGGATTTAAAAAAAAATATATGAAAGAAGTGCATTTTAAAAACTTATCTCAATCTCCCTTTTCTCAAGAAATCACTCCTATGGTTTAATGAGAATAAAGTTAGAACTGTTCTGTAAAAATCATAAATAGTTAATGCTTTGCACATGACTAGTTTCAATGAAGTTAATGGATTTTAGTTGTTATCAGAGGTGAGAATTCATTACGAGAAGACTTCCTCTATTTAGATGAAATAAAATTTAAACTATACAGTCTAGAAACAGTGGACTTACTATAAATCAACTTTTTATTTTATTATTTTATTTTATTTTATTTTATTTTATTTTATTATTTTATTTTATTTTATTTTATTATTTTATTTTATTTTATTTTATTATTTTATTTTATTTTATTTTATTTTATTATTTTATTTTATTTTATTATTTTATTATTATTTTATTTTAATGCTATGGTTGAACAAAGAAATTAAAAGCAAAATAAAATGTGATGAATCAGATATCCAGGTAATGTAAACTCATACAGCTCAAAGGAAGTCAAAGATGCCATGTTTCTAAAATATATTTCTAAAGCATCACAAACTAGCCTGTATTACACATTCTCCAGTTTGCTGTGCATTTTGCAATTAGTTTATAGTTACGACTGTGATACACCATTCTTTTTGCCTAGTTTTTGCATCCAGGTGATAATCTGAAAAATTACTCGATCTGGAGCCCATGCATGCCTTGAGTATTTCATTTATAATGTAGGTACACTAGCAGACAGAAAATTATCAGAGATACTTGGCTTTGAAGTATGTCATGTGGTTATTACCTCTGGAAGTGAGGTATAAATATATACGTACAAATATGTGTGAGCATACAGACTTACGTGCAGATTCCAAAACTCAGCCAAATATTGTTATTGCTGGTTTCTGAGAATGTTTGTGAATCAAACACTTAGAATAACCACTCTTTCTGAGGTTGACCACAACATTAAATGGCAAGATCAATTTTTAAGTGTTAATGCTTTTTTAGAGAAAAGCTGTAGTGCATGGGGTTAGAAAAGTGGCTTATAAAGAGTGTGTGTATTTAGTCAGCCTGGACAAAGCCAAAAGTTATGGATCTTTGATGGCTGTTTTTTGGTCACTTATTTATGAGAAATGCAAGTAAGCTCTGCCTTAGAAAGGACAGCCAATATGCAATATAGACCCTGTGAAGTGCTGAGAATATTCCACAATTCTGGCTTCATGAGGAGAGAGGAGAGGAAGGATTGTCACTCACATTATATGAGATTTTCTTCATCCCTTCTGTAAGTGTTCATGGAAAAGGGGGACATTTCTCTCTTTCTTCACAAAGTGACTTTCATGTCCATGTGGTGCTTATTGCTTCTAAAAGTGCCAATGGATATCCATAAAAACAGAAATCCCCCCCCCCCCCCCCCCCCCAACATTTAATGTTGTCTATTCATTGCCATGGTGAAGAATAAACAACCTAGATCACAGAAATTGACCTCAGGGATGATACAGTTGGAAGCCTCACGTTCAAGCAGATACGTGGTAGAAGAAAGTATTTCTAAAGATATATCTTTTCCTTGGTTGTCAGCTGAAGATTCTTTTTATTACTCTCAATGAATACAAATGACAACAAAATTGATCTGGTAATTTAGAATAATATTCCATGGTTAGAAAGGTTTTAGAATTTAAACCCTGCAGAAAACCTTCGGAATGCATTATTCCAAGTCTTCCTATGGATGAATCTTTTTCCTATGCCCCTCCTAGCTATTAATCTACAAAATCAACATCATTAACAATAATGATATCTTTCTCCTGTGTTTTATTTTATTTATTCATTATAAAAACAAAGTTTTGGGGGGCATGACTTGTTTTTTATTGATGTTGATATAACTGAAATTAAATGAACAAACTGCATAATATTTAGTCCCTTATGTACGCAGATAAGTTTGTTCTTTATAGTCGTATTTATACCTTCAATGAGTGGATAAGTCTTTCCTTATTTTCTGTACTGAACACCATTTTGTGCTAATTCTTTCTCCAGACTTCTTTTCTTCCAATTCCAAACCTAAAGATTTTCTTTTTTGACCATATGGGAAAAAGTCTACATAAATATACTTCTTGATTTGTTTCAGAGAAATCACCAGGTGCAGGCCACACATGACTGTCTAATGTAGACATCTCAGTGTTGAAACTGACTATATGCTGTACTGCTTGTTTTCTTCACCTTGGCTGATGGCACTTCTCTCATCTCAAAACACACCAGAAACTTTCTCCCAGGAAAGATAAAAGGCCCATCTTTGCTGCTTTTTACTGGACCATTTATTCCCTTTGTATGTAAGAAGCACCTATTAGTGTTTATGCTTAATAAATGCTCTTGAATATCTTTCCTGGTATATGTTTCAGTGAAGGCAAAAATTTTACATGAATATCACAGAAAGGTTATTGGGTGTTGGTGCTTGGTATCTATTTCAGACATCACTGTATCTGTTGCAGCATTGTTGAAATGCTATGAAATAGCAGAAAAAAATGATGTTTGGATTATGACAGGATTCATGGCCTGTATCTACAGTACCTGTGATCTGGTCATAAAGGAGTTCAAGCGCTGTCTGGAGCAGTGGGTTAAGCCACAAAGATGATCAGATAGGGTCACAAAGATGATCGGCGGTCTGGAGCACCTCTCATATCAAGAAAGACTGAGAGAGCTGGGTCTGTTCAGCATAAAGAAGAGAAGGCTCCAGGGAGCAGAGTGGCCTTTCAGTACTTAAAGAGGTCTTATAAAAAGATGAAGAGGGACTCTTTACTTGGGTAGATAATGATAGAACAAAGGGGAATGGTCTTAAACTAAAGAAGGATAGATTTACATTAGACATCAGAAAGACATTCTTCACTGTAAAGGTAGTGAGGCACTGGAACAGGTTACCCAGAGAAGTTGTGGATGCCCCATCCCTGGAAGTGTTCAAAACCAGGTTGGATGGGGCCTTGGACAACCTGATTTATTGGGTGTCATCCCTACCCATGGCAGGGGGGTTGGAACTAGATGATCTTTGAGGTCCCTTCCAACCCAAACCATTCTATGATTCTATGACAAGCCTGCCGGCCAGTGAGGTTTGTCTGACCCCTGGGCAGACAGGCAGGCAGGCTGTGCTGAAGACATCTCAGCTGGTTTCAGTATTAGCCTGAACAGGAGGAGACAGAGTGTGTTAAAAACACTGAAACATGAATCTTCAGCCTCTGAGCACAGATTATATAATTGCATTTTTAAATTTAATGCCACAGATCACCAAAATACCATGCCATTTAGGGTTATTAACTTTTTAATGATTTATTGCTTGCAATAAATTATGAGAAAATTTAATCTCACACTCCTACCTTAATTTGAATTGATTTTTCCTTGCCTTTAAATGAATTCCCACTTGAAAAGGCCTCTGTCATGAGAGTGGAATGCTTGTCAGTTTAGCACAAACCAAAGGAAATAAAAAACATGTCTATCTGCATGTTGTAGGAGTTTGGCACTGAACACAGTAGTATCACTCCTGAGTGGTTAGTCACAAGAGTATCCAGCTGTAAAAAAGAGTTCATATTTGGCTTCAAGTCAGGACCTACTGTTTTTCAGCAGGACTGGAAATGTACAAAGCATAAAATGTTTTTGATGGTGCCAGAAAGGGTTTAACTTACACAGAAATAGCAGGATGGGTATGAGACCCCCTCCCCTCCCCAAGTTTTGAGAGGGGCAGACTAACAGTCTAGATGTTTTCAGTAGGTTAAAAAAAAAAAAAAAAAAGTAATTGGCTTCAACAACCAACAGAAATACTCTTATTTCTATTCTGCATTATTTATTTAGCATGAAATGAAAATATGAACTAATAAAGCATATTGGAAGCAATGTTCTCTCTATGAATGAAGTTGTTATTGTGAAGTACAAGAAATTCTCCCTGAAGCAGGAAAAAAATCATGCTTTTTCAAGTCTTTCTACTTTCTATTATGCATCCTCCTAAGAATGTATAATAGCTTGCTACGGGCTGTATTTGTTTGTTTTTAAAGCTAATAATAATCATCGTGTAAAAAGCTTACTTTTTTTTTTCTAGACTAGTTTATTGGAGAGATACAAGAGAAATCCCTATGCATGTATTTCAAAGAGACAGTAGAAGTTATTATTCCTGTAGTCACTGCTATTATTACATAGACAGACATATTTCTAAAAATAAAAATAAATCAACTCTTGGTGCAGTGTTTTGGAGACTAATTGTTGGTTAAGACAGAAAATGATTAAGAAGAAGTGTGCTTAAACAGCTCATATGTTCAAACATAAACCTTTACCCTCCACTGACATGTGTCATCTGTCTCTCTCCTTAGTCAAAAGTTTTCTCTTTTATCTCCTGGTCATTCATTCCTTGCTAACTAGTTCGTTCCTTTTTTTATAACTTGACAACTCCCATGCTCCAACTGCACTGCTTCTCCTCCTGTAGATCAGTTTGTTGCTAGCTCGGTCCCCTCTGAGACTTACTGCTCCTATTGTTTTGTTAAGTCAGTCAAGGGATAGGTAGCCCACTGGCCCTGTTTCTTACAATTTTTAAGCTTACTGTCAGATTTGGTAGTGAAAAAAATTTATCTTTTCCTACTACCTTGATTTTTGCTTTTAATTACAGTATTTAGGTATAAATAATATATTTTTCCCTTTTCATGAAGTCTTGCTTTACCTTGCTATTCAGAAACAACTGACTGCAACAGTACATATTATATGAGGATATTCATATGGGATTTGTATTCTGCAAATATTCATTGCCTGATGACCACACTGCTGTCTGACTTTTAAGAAGAATAAATTCTTTAGGAAATTATGTTTTCAGAAGGACACAATAAAAGTAACAAAATCTGAGGAACAGAAAGCAAATGAAAACGGAGATGTGAGTCAAAGCTGGCCATATTTTAGACTATTATAGTCTTTCAGACCATTTTTTTGTTGTTGTTGTTGTTTTCGTTTCTGAACTAGTAGTCTCTCTTTGTTCTTTGCCTCTTTCTAACATCTGGCTTCTTAGGAAAAAAATACAAACAAACAAACAAAGAAAAACCACCACCACCACCAAAAACAAAACAAAACAACGACAACAACAACAACAAAAAGAGATTCCAGTATAACCAGTATAGTTCACTTGCTGTCACAATATTAAAACTGTGTATTAAAAGCTATTATAACTTTCCATGGCCCAGTGAAAATTTGATCCTTGCTCTGGGTGTCTTCTCTTTAATGACTGCTCTTGATATCTGAGTGTGCTTGAGAGTCACTTAAATTTTCCATTTCTAAGCCATGAATGTCCAACAATCTGTAATTGTCATATACTTGGCTGAAGCAATAGAAGTACTCAGGTGAGACAGGAATTCAGTGGGACAGCTGCAGCTTACAGCAGGTAGGATAGCTGAAATTTTGAGCAGTTATGTTCTACCACAGAGCTCTGAGGCCATGATAGGTATAGCAGAGCCATGTCATAGTGTCCTAAACTTGCTGTGAATGCTTGAGGCTGTCAGAACCCTTATCTAGTTTTCTTCAGACAGGTTTGGCAGCTCACAGTGATCTCTGTGCTCTCATAGCTATGTTACTTGCAGCACCAATCACTCCTATTTTAAAGTTGGGGCAGGCATATGACAGGTAATGAGAACTTCTCAGGTGCCTCAGGCTGAAAATATGAGAGCAAAAGAGATAGATCACAGGTAGGATGACCCTCTTTTGGGGGGTTTTGTCCCATAGGATCCAAGCGTACCAATGCATACCCTGCAAGCGGTTTTCCTCCTTCTTTCTCTGGGAAACTGAGAAACTGTAATTGCAAGAACCACAGATTGCTAGGTAGACCCTGAGAAAATTCAATGCTCTGCAAGAAAACCTTAGAAAAAACAGTATCCTGAGGACTTTTCCAGTGACATCTCTGCATCCCAAGACTGGGACTTCTGGTATTCATATCTATAGCCCATAGCAAAATGAAGTCTGAGCTGCCCTTTCTAAGAATAACACTGTCTGGCCCAGACCTGCTCAGAAAGTCTGAGATAAGAAGGCAGTAGTTCATACCAGACATGGAGTGATAACTCCCTTGCACTGAATTTCTCAGCAACTCAGAGCAGTAACCCAGGAATCAAAGCAATAACTGGAACATAACCTGAAAAAAAATCAGCTGATGTGCTGTATTCCTCCCCCCTGCCCTGCCCCCCCCCCCCCCCCAATATCTTGCCCTAACCCGCTGCTTAGCATTACTGTTTTCTCTGTAACCACCCTATTAATACAACGCCAAAGTTACTGCTGTACAATTTGTCCTACCCGCTTACTGGTTAGTAAGGAGAAGTGTTGATATGTCTTGCAGATGTATTGATGTCATTTAACAAGAGGAGTAAACCTAAACATAGCAATTCTAGGAGAATATAATTGCCAATTTTATATGTGAATTTACAGTAATTTGTGCTGTGTTGGATTATCTTAAAAAAATATAATACAAATTTGAGATTTCCTTTTTCTGTTTATCTAGTGGTAATAAATTAAATTTATGCTGGTATACACAGAAACCTGGCATTTCAGAACAGGTAGAAACCATTTCTTCCTCCCAACTCCAATGACATCCTATTGAATTTACTTATACGTCACATACTGTGAGAAAATATCAATTTTCCCTGAGTCATTTGATAAAAGCAACTGAAGAATCAAGGGCTGAAGAAAATGATCTGTGAAAATACCTTGAAGCTAAATAAATATAGTGATGACATGATTAAAGGAAAAGGTTAAGTTAAAAGTCTCCAGCAATCATAACAATATTATTAATAGTAATGAGGGAGCACAATGAGAATGAATGGTAGAAAGAGAGATAGGGTAAATGTAATGGACAAAAATAAAGAATCAGAAAACATTATATAGATAATATGTAAGGAATTTCAGTATGAAGAAAATCTTATTGTCTGTAAGGTTATGTGTTTACCTTGTAAGAGATACACTAAAAACGTTTCTGAAATATTAAAAGAAAAGACAGAAAACTTTTGAGATATATGGTAGGGTCATATCAAAGTGGAATAGGCTGAACCAAATGCATTAGACCATTTCTATCATTCTTAGTCTAGACTAGCAGACATGTACTTGTGTTCTCCTCTTTCTTTCCCCACATGGGAATAATTTTTATTTCTTTCCTGTTTCCTTTTTCCAGATTACTTTTGTCTCCAGATGTGACTTCTAGCAATACGTTTCAAGCTTCCCTTTCTCTTACATCTCTGTTATCTCTACTGAAAAAGGTGTTATTGCTGTCATTGAGTTAATTTTATGATTGTTGTTCACTGGAAGGTTTTCTCAGGATACTATATAAGAAGTGATGCTTTTTCATACACTTTTCACTAGAAAGTCATGGTTTCCTAAATAACTGAGCAAGCTCATGATATGGACTTGTCCATTGTACGTTTTAGGAATGGCTTTTCCTCTCATCTAATGTCTTTCTCCAGTTTCATGTCCCTAGGCAGCAGAACTACAATTTTCTCCTTTCTGCACTTGTTTTCATTATCCTTTTCCTTCTGGCTTGCTCCTCTTGCCTTTTCCTCTCCCCACTTATTTCTCCAGTTAGTTTTTGTTTTCTGCAACACTGTGAAGCAAAGTGCGTTGAATTGCATCATTTAATCAGAATGCAGTTTCAGATGATAGTGAGAATTAGTGTTAAAACCCTATGCTTGCTCCCATTGCCAGGGAGAACATGCAATAATACCCATTCTGAATGAACATTTTATTTTCCCCCCTGCAGCCCACACAATGAGATATCACAGGAAAAAGGTCAGAAAGAAGGCTAAGAATTATCCTTGATCTTCATCACAAGGCAGTTGTTGCTATCTGCCTGTGAAAAGCTTCTTGATTCCTTATATGTTTGAGTATGGGCTGTAATGATTTCTTTTCAACAGACTTTCTGACCTTCTTCTTTTTTCTGGTCCTTTTTTTCCTGCTTAGATTATATAAATTGATTTCACCAGTAAAACATAACATATTTTCCTGATTCTCAGTTCTTTGCCCCATACTCCTATTTGCCCCACACTCCTATTTCAAATGGTACCTATCTGATTTACAGTGATTGTCATTTTCCCATCATTTCCTCCTTTTCTTCTTGCTATAAACATTTCTGTAAGAGTGAGTTGTTGATATCTTCAGCAGTTTCTGAAGATCAGGTACATCATAGATATCCACTGAAATCCTCAAAATCTCAGAGGTGATTTAAAAGCTCCTCCAAAATGTTTGACTACTACCTGTCTACCTGGCAAAGAGGGCAGTATGTAAATGACATTTGTGCATAAGTAATTTAAACAGATTAAAAAAAATAGAAAAAGAGAAAAATGAATCTAAGAATGTTCTTTCTGGCTTTAGTGAGTGAAATAGACTTCTGCTTTTCTTGCTGGCTGTGACCAAGTATCTCTTTAAGCTGGCAGAATGTAGGTTAAAGCCTAAAGTGTTTTAGACAGGATTCAGGTTCTGTTTTGACTTAATCTCAACCTGTTTAAAACCTGTGAGACTGAAAGACTCCAAGGAAAACCATGTGTCTTGTGCTACTGCCAGAGGAAAACTCTCCGAATATTTTCAAAGCTCAGAAGACTCAGTGTTTCTCAATTCTTTCTATTTATTACTTGTCCTTTAATATACGTTTTTGAAATTAATGGATGAAATGTTGTTATTGGCCAGAGTTTAGTAGTTACAGTGCTGGTTTCCTGTAATAAGAAAGAAAAAAAAATAGCTTTTTATTAAGACTATTTCGTAAAGACTAAAATGTAATGTTGTATGAAGATTTCCTCTTCAGAATCTTCTATTAAATTTTCATGAAATGTCATATTTTACTTTTCATAAAGAAAATACGAACTTTTCATTGACGATTTGATGTTACAACCATGAGGAATCAATGACATTACTGGTAATATTGTGTTAAATAGAAGGTAATATTTAGCTCTTTTGGGCAATTTGAGTAAGCTTCAGCAAAATGCAGCAACAGGCACTAGGCTTCTACAGAATGATCATCATCCTAAATTTGATTGAAATTTTAAACAAAACTGTAGAGTCTCTATGGTTGTAAAGGTGGGGCTGGATTAGGTCTCACTGCAAAATGAGTTTACACAAATGGTTTCACATTCCCTCTCTTAATGCCCCTTCTTAATGCCTTATATTCCTGAAGCACAAACTCATCAGGTTGATGAACTCTACAAATAAGAAAAAAATCTTCTTATATGGGCTTTTATTCATTTGGGTTAACCTCTTCTTATTACAATGACCTGAAACAAATGACAGATTGATAGGAATATGAATTGCTTCTTTAATAAACTGTTGCAACTCAGTACTATGTAGACCTCCAGGCTACTGACATGTAAATCCCTTTTAGATTGTCTGAAAAATTACAGAGGATTTGTGACTGATAACTGACTGCAGTGGATTAGTTTCTTAGTTTGTAATGTGTTCAGATTCAGGTTTTATAGTTGAGAGATCCATTATATCTCACTACTCCAACTTCTCTGTGACTTTTTTAAGTCACACAACAGATATATATCTTTTTGGTAAAAAAATGTTGATGCACAAATGTGATAACTTACATGGCCAAGTTAACCTTTCTCTGAGTTCCTTATTTACTGAGGTTTAGCTAACCCAAGTAGTTAATTTGCAATTAGTCCATTTGTCTTAATCAGTGTGTTACTACAATGTAAATTGGGAAAGTTCCCTATTTTTATTTTTTTTTATTTATTTATTTTTCCTGACTGGAACAAGGAGGTTTATTATTATTATTATTATTATTATTATTATTATTATATTGTAAAAAGTTATCCTCTCTAATTAATCTCCAGATATCTCAAGTCACATCTCCCTGTGTTATCTGAAATGCGTAGAGATTCAAACATAGTATTTAATCTCACAAACGTATTACTATTACTTGAGTGCTCCTAACTGCTGTAGCTTCTAAGTCGGGCCTAACACTTACACGTTGGGTCTGCATCCATATTAATTGCTCTAGAAAACTAATAAAATAATCAAAAATATTCTGTGAAGAACACAGTGACTATAAATCTTCTTCAGAACGTTTTAAGAAGATCTCTAGAAGCATAGAACAAAGCTTGTCTTTCAAAACAACTAAGATTCACGATCTTTCCTTTGTAATGACAATCTGCTTATTGATTCAAGAATTCAAAGTGGTTAACTGATGTGTCAGTTTGAAGGGTGACTGGGATAGGCACAGCTAAATTACAGTAGGTAATGTCTCATGTCAACTACTCATGTGAACAGTATACTTAGTTGAGGGCAGTATGACCTGCAGTGAAACAACATAGCTGTTGTCCAAAATGTGCTTGCTAGGATCTTGGATGTACTTCAGGAACAAAACAAAACAGTAAGTCAACAAACAAACAGAAACTTTGTTCTTTTTTTTTTTTCTTGTTAAATCTTAATTATATGGAACATGCAAAGAAGAGAAATGAATTACATATGTTCTGTCAGATGTGTGGTTTTAGCAGCAGTAAAAAGTGGCTGTTCAAACTTAAGGAAATTTGTATGTGGGTGAAGATTATGCCTGAAATTCCGTATGACACAAGGTTTCCCTTTGAAAGAAAACAGAAAATATTTGCCTCTATATTTGGATGAATATTTCTAATTTTGTTTAATTTTGCTGATGCAAATTTTGCACAGATTTAAACATAAGAAAAGAGCTCCATGAAAAAAAAAAATAGTCTGTTTTAATTCTGGATCTTACCTTTGATGTTAAGTATTTGCTTAATTTTAAACATGCAAGTATGAGTTCTGAAAATTTATGCTGTCTACACACCTTATACTTAAGCTGAGGCATGTATTCTGATTTGTATTTTATCTGTTTCTGGGCTGAAGTTTCCAACTTCACAAGACTGTTAATTTCTAAAGGTGTTCATATATCTATTATCTATAATCTATAATTAAATAGAAGTTCAAACAGCCTACATTCTACTAAAACAAGGTACAAGGAGGCTACTGAATATTCAAATCATTTGAAAAAGTAACTTCCCAGAGGTATCTGAGCATATAAGTATGCAGGTATTATTATGTCAGCATCTACCGCTAGTTTTCAGTCAAACACTTCTCTGTAGTAGGGTTTTTCAATCAGATGGCACATTATTACCATTGCTGATGAAGTGATGTGGTAGGTGATTTATGTTGCAGGATAACCAAGTACACATTTCCTATCTTTAAATCTAGAGACTAATTAGACTTCATTGTTGAGTAAAATCTCTGTGCTCATGAAACCTTGCTTAAAAGAGGGCAAGCAAGTGATACTTCTCTGGTTTTAAAGCTGCGCTAAAGATGTCTTTTTCAGGTGACAGTATTACAAAATAGAAAATACATTTCTTAGTAGGTGGTGAAAGATGGTGTCCTAGGCTCAGGCAACGTTAACATTTGGTTTCATAGTGAGGGAAAACTCCACTGTTTTCCTTTCCTTCTATTGTTGAAGAATGACATGGTCTCAATTATACTTTATTTACAAAACTCTATTTCCAGAGATCAAAACTACACTCTGAAAGAAATATGGTTTCTTTCTTTTTTTTTTTTTTTCCCCTTGGATGGAGTGATTTTATCAACACACAGAATTTCTTGTAAAATATATCCTAGAGAGAATACAAAAAAAAAAAAGTTCAATGTTTATCTAAGTGCTCAATCTGATTGATATATTACCTAACAGAGTGGTTTAACCACTTCATTGCTGTAACCTAATTCTGCTTGATAGTAGAAATTTTAGACTTTCTCAAAGTGAAATGGGAAAAATTAGAGGGAAGGAGCTGGCAGTCTGCATTGAAAACCAAAGGAAAAAATTCTGTTCCCTTCTAAGCAATTGCCAATTGGACATTTGACAAAACAAATTGGATATCTGACAGAACAACAGTGAGTAATTCTGCATTTTACTGGGTATAGGAATATGTTTTCATTTTGTTCCTTTAGTGTTTGACTATTGTTCTTCTTTATCAATATGAAACTGTTTATAACTAATTTGCTTTGAGATTTATGTTTTAAGTTGATTAAACTTATTTATTACATGCTTTGGGGATTGAATTCAGTCTCCAGATTTGCTGTAATAATTCCTTATGGACTTTGGGGAATCCTCAGATAAATTAAATTGTCCTAGCTCTATTGGTTTAAATAAAAATATGATAATTTAGAGCTGAAGAACTGTATCCCAACAATTAACTTTAGCACATAAAAAACTAAAATCACTAAGAAAATAGCTGTCACAACTAGATCTGAAAAATAAAGCCAGCTGGCATCTGCAGCTGTTTAAGGTTGCTCTTTTCACATGCATTTGAGAATGTGGGGGGAACAGATTTGGGGAACATATTTACATATCATAAAACATGGGAGAGTTATACTGAAGAGGTTAAATCAATTTGTTAGTTACTGGGATTCTTGTATGTCACTTTCTTGTCTTTTGTGTCTTCTTTTCTATCAAATAATGTATCTTTAGCTGATAACATCTGTGTTTCTGGACAAAATACCTTAAATTTACTTTCTGTTGCTTTGTTGTTTCTCATTTTCTTAAAATAGAAGTAATTTGAAATGTAAATATGTGGGCTGTTTCTAGTGTATGGAAACCTAGACCAAGTGAGATGAAGCTGATCAAGTATGCAAACGTATTCCAGCTTTGAATAAAGTAGAACTTGATTTCATGGCATGTAGGTTAAATATTGTTGTTTCATCAAAAGCAGTTTCTAAGATTTTCTTTCCATACTTATCTTTCATCACACCAAGCCATAGTATTCCCAGCAAGCCAGACAGAAAATTTAACTTGGGTCTTGAATATATGATTAAATAAGGGCTGGTTTTCTTAGCAATGAAAACCTAATTTGTTAGATTATATATGTGTAATCTGAAGTAGCAAAAAATGATACAGTAACATTTTGGTTTGCTATTGCAGTGTAAATGGGAAATATGACTTTTTTTGCCTTATTACAAACTTGTTATAAAAATCACAGCATAAAATAATAGAATTAAAATTTGTCCTATCTACTTTAGAATTTTATTTTCTATTCATCACCATAGTTTCTGGTATTTTCACAGGAAAGTAGAAAGAACACTGGATTTATTTACAAAAGTATCATATATAATAGAGGAGTTGTTTTACCTGGAAAGTCTATTTTCTGTTGCAAGAGACATAATCACTATACTAAGCTTTTCAAGCCTTTGGTTCTATGTTACAGGAGCCCTTCAGAAGGTAACTGGCCCCAAGGCAAGGCACCACTCTGTATCTTGGCACACTGGTATTTTGTGTGTCAACACTGTATGTGTCTGAAGCTTCAAGTGCCAACTGTTCAGTAGATTCAGACGTTGTTATATTCTACAGTTTCTTCAGTCCTGCTGGGCTTTTAACTTGATAATGGATGAAGGATAGTCTTTTAATTTGAAAATCTATAGGCACCTGCACAACGGAGGATGTGTTGCCCACCATGTTGTCAAGAGTTTGATGTGCTGCATATCTCTTCACCATCCATATGCTTGGATTTTTGTCTATGGTGAGGGAAAGTCTGCAAGGCTCTTCATGTGGTGGTATTTAAGGTACATTTTAAAGAAAAGTTACAACATTGAAAAAGCTTCCATGGTGGAGTGTAGCTGCAACACTTAGAAGTTCCCTAGGCCTCCAACCTTGGATATTAATCACACCAGATTAATTTGGTGTGCTGACTCTAAAAGGAACAGTACAGAGTGTGGAGCGGAGTGGATACACCGCGGCTAGGCTCTGTGATAAGATGGGAACTTTATTGTTCTTGTGCACACTGAAACCGATAAACTGCACATTTGCTACCCTGAGGCAACAGCCAGTCATGTTTTTGACAAAATGCTGTACTTTGGTGAACTTTACTCATTATAATATCATTATAATACCAAAACACACCTCCATCCCAAAAGCTATCCATCTCCAAGCTGTGACCACCCCTCACTGAGCATGTGTTCTGAATTTCTATGAACCTACACATTTAAACAAAAGAGAGAAAACTTTGCACCAATCATAACCAAGATATGCATGACTAGAGACACTCAAATTCCACCTAAAAGATATAAAATAATATAAATTGGCTTAAGAAAGAGAGGATGTTAGGGAAGGTATCTTCACTAAGATAAGGATACCTTCTGACTTCTGGGATCAGCTGACGCGCTGAGCCTCTCTTCCGCCGTATTGATACAACTTTGGGTAAGATTTGGACACTTGGTTATACCAAACACCTCCCCAGAAAACTTGGAAATCTCTATAGAGTTGCATTATACCTTTTAATGCATTTATAGCCAGACTGTGTTATTAATACTTTTGGCATTTGTATGTGTTTTGCAGACAGTGAATTTATCAATGGCAATCCAAAGAACCTGTGAACCTGTTGCTTTAATAAATTACACTACTTATTAAATCTAGCCATGATAGTTCTCACTGAATGCAACCTAACTCTTTAAGTGTGGCTGTGGTAGTCCATGGAACGTGACTAGATTGAGGGTGTATTATGTTATTTGTGAATCTGTAATTGTGATAGTTCAGTATCCTGAAAACAACCTGATTTATAATGGCTAATTGGGCTTCACTCCCAATTACTTTAACCCTTAATGCAACACGTGTCCTGACTTCATTAGACAAGTACCTGGGAACCCAAGCAGCCCGGACTGGGACATCTGTCCCATGTGTGACACAGATCATTCAAGCTGTGGGAAGGTGGTCTAAGGTATGATGAGGTATGATGGTATGAAGAGGTGCTGGTTTAAGAGGAGTGATGGAAAGGTGGATATATTATGTTGGTAAAGGATGAAACAGTTACATTTTGAGATGGTAGAGAGGAAGAATTTTTAGCTTTAATTTGGAATAAAGGACTATTTCACAGTGAAGTTTTCACATGTACTGAAGATTGATGAGAAGGTTCTTTGTCCAAACCCTTTGCTAAAGCAATGCTGAAGGCTGTCTTGCACTCGGCATTTCTAAGGTGACTCTTCTGGGTGAGTAAAAGGGATAATAATTGTAATAACATCAGCAAAAAAAATAGAAATATAGAAAAAGAATTGGGATCCAAACCCTTTTTAACCATTTCTACTTTCTTTGGAAGAAAGGAAATATAGAAAAGAATCAATATTGAAGTAGGGATACGTGCTTTTTTTGAACATTAAATTGATATTACTTAATAGGTAACCTAAAAAAGGACAGTGAAAAGACAGTTTCTTGACTGTTAAATGAGGAATGCCAAGGACTGATCCTCAGTCTTTTTGTCCAATAACACGGATTCTTTTACTTCACACAGTTTAGCGCTTTCTCTCTAAAGGAGATTAGGCTGTTTTTTTTTGTTGTTGTTGTTCTTGTTTGTTAGTTTGTTTGTTTGTTTATTTATTTTTCTGGACCCTTAGTAATGCTATGTGTCCCTAAGGTGCTTCTACTTTCTCTCTCTCTTTTTTTTTTTTTTCATTTATAATGTCTGAGAGAATGTGAGTGTTGCATAGATGTTTATCAGTGATTTTTTTTTTTATTTTTTAGTGTAAAGCATAGCATGTCTCACAAAACTGGGGTGCAGCAAAATCCTGCTTGAAAAGCACAGCCTTTCTAGGATAGTGTTGTTGGGACTTTGGAAGATAAGATTGTTAAATCTAAAGCACAGCTGTTGAAAATGGAGAACCATTCAGGAACAGTTCCAAAAAGAGACAGTACTTAAATAAAGTTAACGGACAGCCCCTTGGCTCTGTTTTACATTGCAGACATACCCAGTGAGACAATTTGTTAATTAAAACAGTAATTGGAATTCATTTCACCTAACCAATATGAAACAGTCCTCTAGACCTGTTATATCAATGGAGAAATGCATCTTGGAAAATATACTTTTAATTATCCTAACACACACAGCTAAAATAAGTGAGATAAATCATGCATTATAGATGAAGGTTTCTTTCAGTAGGTTTTCAAGTCAGCTAGATTTACAGCTTTGGTCTAGGTAACTGTATTGTCAATGCCTAAAACAAAGTTAGATGTATCTTACTGCACAAACATATATCAGAAGCTTTCCATCTTTAGCATCATTTTACACTATTAGTTTCCTCCTTATTAACACCTCTAGTAGCACACAGCAATTTGATTACTAAAGAAATCAGTACATGTTCATTAAACAAGTGAAATTTGGTTGCTTACTCATGTGGTTCCTGACAATGGATAGTATGATAACAAACACTGTCAGAAAATTATAGTATCTGAATTTCAAGTAGGAACAGCTTCATTGTACTAACGAATCCACAAAGATGCTGGCCAGATCATTACAGTACAGATTTTACTTTTTATCTCTGATTATTCTGATATAGTTTATATATATATATATTTATATATAAAGTGCCTGTCACCATATTGATAAACACTCTTTGGAACCAGTCTTCTGGTCTATCTTCTTTTGCTGTTACCTTTATGTTTTGTATTGTTCTGATCATACAGTCATTTGTTCCTTGTGATGTGATTCAATTCACAGATATAAATTGGTTTGTCTTTGCAGTTAACTTAATCTATGATTTTAATCTTTTATTTGCATTTTTAAAAATCCCATTGATCACATTGTTTACCTGTGCTTTTCCAGTGTGCAAACCATGACCAGATGTTTGAACTATAATTAAGGAAATAACTCTGATGATCATCTGCATTCAAATAAAGAAATTCTCCATAGTACTTTTCAAGTCATGAGATGTTTCAGTTATTTATGGCTATATTAAAAATTAGAATAAAAATGCCATTTGTCTTGTTTTGAACAGTAAAGTACTGAATGCTCATGGCATGGCTTGTGCAATTTTGGATTTATTTCAGTAAAACTAAGACAATTAACTCTGAATGTAGCCCATTAAAAATATATGTTTCTGAATGGCTCTCAGAAGTATCTCCTGTAAAAATGTGAGATTAAATAAAAAGTAAAATAAAAACAAACTCCCCCACAGAAATTCCACATAGTTTGGAAAGTCCCTCTGTTTTCCTCCTCCCACTCAGTGGATGTGAGAAAGAAAAAAAATAATCCTCAGTAATTTATGTTGTCTCTGTTCATAATTCGTTGCAGATCTGTCCTGGTCATTCACAGTAGTATTCTATTTCCAGAATTTTTATATTTTTTCACTCTTAATTAATGCAACATTAGTTAAATATTACTGTACGTTATATATTCTTGGATGTCATACAGTTAGTACAACTACTCATCTAGAAATTACTTTGTTTTTCATCCTACCCATTCAACCACAAAAGGGGAATATTTGTATATTTTTAATTAGTTTCAGAGATATTTTAACATCAAATTATCTAAAATCACTGCAATTATTAATACAATTTAAATTAACTGTGTTGTTATGTTACCCTATACACATTAGAAAAGTTGTATTTATTTAAATTTATGATGATATGATTACATCATCTTTCACTTTAAGAACGTAAAATACATAAGAAATACAAAATAATTGAAAAAAAAACTAAGTTTTTTTTTCTTCTTCTTCTGATCATGATAGAAACTTGCTTAGATGCTTAGCTGAGCTTTGCAACTGTTTTTCCCATGAAAGGCCTACTGACAGCAAAGAAAATGGGGTTCTTCTTGTGTCAAGTTCAGTGGTAACTGTGTGGTAACTTGCTGGGCAGTGAGAAAACTCCCAACAGTAGGCAAAGTAATTAATTACAACTTTTCAAGACCAAAGATTCATTCTTGATTCAGATGAAGTTCCTGACTTATGTAAATGAGTACCCCACCATGTTGTTCAATACAACTGGAGTCTTCACCAACCACAAATCTGAATCCTCATTCTTCAGGTACAGTAATGATAACACATTTACTGTGTCTACGTGTAAATGTGTCTGTTCACCCCTGTTTGTCAAAGCACTTACCAGGTGCACAACAGACATATCTACCACCTAAATGAGGGGCAACCACTGCTGCCTTATATGCTGGGGGAGAATGCAGTATTCACTGAGAGAGACTGAAGTGCCCACATCCAGCCTCAAGGGATCGTTTCCATTTTAGCAGCTATGTGCTCTGCTGATCTGTAGTCCTCATGCGTAAACCTAAGAACTCCCAGAAAAAAAAATCCATGGCCATATAGCAAAAGTTTTCCTGAAAATTTTAAACTTACAATGGTTTATTTACAAATTACGTGTACAAATTACATTATTTGCTATTACTGACTTAACTTTGTCTCTCTTTTGTCCTGAAATCAGTATTCAGTGATCCGATATTTATAACTGCTTTGCATAGACATCCTTTGAATTTACAGACCATGTCATTTTCCTTACTCTGGTATTTGACTGTAGTCACATCTACAATAAATGCCATCTCCTAAGGCATTGATTGTCCCTTGTTTGCTTTGCAATAAAACTAGCGTTACTACAGTTCAGTTGAAAATCTTAGTAATAAGGTTGAACAGACCACCAGTGTAATCCACTGCCTTCCCTGTGCATTTAAGTGCTTTGGGAGGGAAAGAGATCCTGCAGCAGATGGTCTCTGTGGAGTTGTTTCTGAATGCATTATCCCAAACTCATTAAATATCTATGAACATATACTGCCTGCATAGGAATTGAATTGAAGTAAAGGTTTGATAAAATAAGTCATTTGAAAATCCTGTTATTCAGGACTCAACTTTCTCTGTCCATTGCATCCCTTGATAAATGCCACTAATGCCTCTAAACCTTGTGCTGATACTGTTTTTTCTTGTTGTCGTCATTGTTTTTTAAGGTAGCTTTATATTGACTAGGCCCAGAGATATAGTTATCTATTAAAACCTGCATATTAATGGAGAGTGGCCTTGCTCGTGTTATGATGGGCTGTGAACATGACTTCCACAATGCTCATGTTGATTTCTTATGTTGAATGTAGTTGAACTTCAGTTTTGCCCTTTGGTTTATTTATTTTGGTTAATACATGTTTTTTATTCTTATAACAGACATTTAGGTTTTGCGGTGGGACAGGAGGCTAAATTTGTAATTTATCTTTGAAGATTCTCAGAGGTAATAGATGAATTGATCATTATATCTGTAACTGGTGTTTTTGTATTCTTGTTTGCAAAATAAACAAGTGGGGATTAGATTTAGATGTAGTAGATTTCTACAAATATGCGAATGCTTTAAAGCTGTGGAATATCAATGGGGTGTACAAAACAGTTTTCTTGCCGTATATCAATTCTTGTAGCTACAAATATTTCATGACAGGAATAGAAGGGATCTTATAGCAAACTGTCAGTCAAAAAATTTGTGATATATGCCCTTAAGTAAAGTATGTGTTCATATATATGTTTAGTTATGGTCTTTACATACTATTCAATAAGATTTGCTGAGTCAATCTGGGCGTGGTTTACAATAGAAACTATTCATACTGAACTAGTGCAGAAAATCTTCTGGTTTTGGGACACCAAAACACATCAAGATCTGGCTAGTTTAGAAGAAACAATTTGCAAATTACCTTCTAATGCTAGCAATCTCCAGGTCCACCAGATGTTCAAATGTCCAGAGTGCTCTAAGTCCATGTTATGGACAGCAATAGAGATACAGAAGAATAACTTTCTCCTGAGCAAAAAGAGGAAAATAACTTATACAAAGAATATTTTTCATTCTAGCTCTTCCTTTAAAATGTAGATATTAGTAAGAAATTTATTTCAAAATATCTAGCTCTTTTAGTGTATTCTTGACACAAAACACCACATCACCTCATTAAAGAAATATGTATCTTTATTTTCAAGTCTGTGCACAATCTCCTTTGAACTTTTTACTCCCTCAGAATTTCTCATCTACTGAACAAGATAAATTAAAGAAAAAAAAGAAAAAAGATTTGTTTTGGCTGTGGTAATCCAGTCATTCCAATTCCAGTCTGGACTGCTACAGTTTCTTACAGTTAGTACATAGACACACAATCCTTGCAACTTTTCAGTGAGTAAAGAAACCAGAAGTGGTGACAGTTTATTCCTGTATTGGTCACAGGAAATGTACTTCTATGTACTGTAGCTCAGACCCTTCCAATATTTTCTGGTCTTTTAGCAGAGTGGTCCTTGTCATGGTGGAGATTCACTAGCTTTCACGATGTAACCAGCTCTTCTGAAAATTGTGTTCCAATTTGTATTCCAAGGAGCCAGGCATACTTAGAATACAATTCAAAAGGGAAATTTTGACTGTGTGGGATGGGGTTGTCTGATGAACAAACCCAAGGCTCCGAAGAGGAAAAATAACAGGATATTTTCAGACTCCCCAGACATAGAACGAATGTAAAATTCCTTGTTTTGATTCATCACTTCTGCAGCCACAGCTGGGAGTGTTAAGGAAGAAATCACATTTAAAAAAAAAAAAAATGAAAGAAAAAATGGTAAGAGCAAAGAGAGATTAAAAGAAAAGCCTAATAAAAATAAAGAGAGCAACAATAAAACAAAGCAGAATATATATAAAACCACAAATGTTGCTTTGACTTTTTGTAGACCAGTACAGAAGAAAATTGTTTACTTTTGTTATGAAGATATTCTGATATATGGAATGAGGATATAGAAAAACTAAGAGGTGAGAAAGGGGCATGAGCAAATCTTCACTGTGGTGCCATGATCCACCCTACACACAAGATTCATACTTAATTCTGATATTAATTATCCACCCTATGGCAGAGTCACTACACAAATATTTCAAGCTAGTAGTGAATGTGTAACAAAGACAGTCTTTTTTTACAAAAAGTCAAGATGCTGAATATGGATATATATAGAAACACAAAAAAATATGTGGTTTACAAATTTTTGATAGAGGAACCTTAAAGTTTGCAGCTTGCCCAATCTTCAAATATGAATTGTAGGCTACTTATTCAGATTTCCTGTGTTGATACCCCAGGTTATTTTTCTCCACAGAATCTCTAGAGTTACAGCAATGAATGATATCAATTGTATCAGTGAGGCATAAACAAGGAGGACGTAAGCAAACAAGCTAACAGCACAGGATAACACTTTAATTCTCATAGTACTCTGTCAGGACAGTGGAAACTGTTGCCCACACTTTAGGGGGAGTATATTAAAAAAAAAAAAAAAAAAAAAAAAGCCCAGCAATTGAGTAACATTCTCAGGGGTAAATACGAAGTAAACTTTTTTTTCCCAACAAAATAGCTGAATATCTTCAGTTTCCTTAAATATTTTAATATGTTCTAGAAACAGAAGGTTTAGTCTTCAAAGATGACAATAAACTAACTGTAGCTTGAACAGCCCAAGGGATGATATAGGTTCACAGCAAAATAAACTATGATTTAACTGCCTTGTCTGATCTTGTGTGAAAGGGCTACAGTATTTGGATATGTCTGGGCTTGATGCCTCCTTATAATTATGCATGAGAAACATACATATTTCAGCTTAATCCATGCAGTACTCATACCTTGTTTTACAATGTCTGGATATTTCACTACATTAAAATGTCCCTTTTTTTTATTTTTTTTTGAGGTAAAACAAAAAAAACACATATACATTTTTATCATAGACAAAATAATGATATACGCTTAGTTGTAGAGCTGTAAATCATGAGGGTTCTCCAAATCAAGGGGCAAAGAGGTAAATAAGATCGTAGATGATGAAATACCTAAATGAACACAATAGAAACCTAAACTGTGATCTTTTAGCAAGCTTAAATTATATACAAATTGCATAGCATTTGAAAAAACTGTCACTTTCAGTGAGGAAATAAATGTGCTTTCTTTTCTACTTTAGAACTCTGTAGTGTTTGCAGATGGATATATAAAAAGTGGAAATCTATTCATGCTCTGGTTTTATATATTCTGGGACATATTTCAACCTGACAAGATAAACTGTTTGTGGCCACTGGTATTTATATTGGAGTACATAATGGAGTTATACTAATCGTTGACTCAAACCTATCCAGGACTTAGGGATGTCTAGTTCTCACGTAAGAAAAGTGACTCGTTTGCAAAAGATGTGAGATAAGATTCCATGAGTGAAGCATCAGATATGAGAAAGGGTGTCAGAACAACTGTGAGGTAGCTGTAGCTGTGCACTGTTTATACCTTGACTAAAAAATATCCAAAGTATTAAAGAAAGATCCACAACATTGGTAGTACTTGCAGGAGAGTCATACTACATCAGCGGGTGGAAAATATTTACAAGAAGATGAGAGGTTCAACCAGTATACCACAGATTTTTAGAACTGTAAAAAGGAAAAGTGAGAATTTCATAATAAACATCAGTGACTGGATGTTTAATGGCAAAGGTGAAAAAATATACCTGCTATGCTTTATTCTAGCATCACTGAATTACACCGTTAGTAAGGAATTAGAATGTTGGGCATGCTTGCAGAATTACACATATATTCAAACCCACACATTAATATTTATATAAACTAATAAAAGCAGCAAAATACAAATGAGGAAAAGTCAAGAAAAACTTTTACTCTGAAGACAAATGGTAGAGGTATATACACAAATTATATCACATACTATTTAATTAGTATAAGTCTATGTAAGCTTTATCTGAACATAACAGTCCTTTGACCTATATTATAGAAGATTAAAAAAGGATTACTACAATGGTGCATTCCATCTTTCCAATCTATGATTTTATTAACATTGCTATTGAAAACAATTGAAAAGCTTTGACAGTGAAATATAATATGAATGCAGCTCTTTTAATTTTATGCATATTTGATCGGTAAATGGTTATGATTTAAATTAAATGGTTATCATACAATTAATATCTATTTAGTATTTTTAAATATGTAAATCCTATATAGCTCTTACATTAAATGGCTATTAACTGACATTTCATTTAATGATTATCAACCAAAGAAAAAACATACTTTGGCAGCTTTGCATCTTTTTCTACATGTGTTGATCACATCAAGAAGATGCTACTTCTTCCCTATTTTTTCTCATTCTAGGGCTCTTCTATTCTCCTCTCTATGTGTATTTTGAAACCTAACTTTGATTCTTTATCATGTTCTATTCTTATACTTCATCCCTCATGATTCTTCAGTTCCATACATTCTTTCATTCTATGAAACTTCCTGTCACTTAACAACAAAACTGTAGTTTGAATTATGTTGAGGGTCATCCTTCCTCAATATCTAACTTTTTATCATCACTCTGTGTGTACACCCAAGACATCAACAAGATAACTTCCTGCAGTCTGCCTCCTTTTCTGTTAAGTTGTATAGGGAAGCATACTGCAAAGAGATTGTATGAAAAGTGGGCATACTTTTGTGGTACATACACTTCCAGAGGTGCGAACCAACATATATATATATTAATTATACTTAGTGTACTGGAAAATAAATTTGATATATCTTGATATGAATGAGGGGATCAAGTGCACCCTCAGTAAGTTTGCAGATGACACCAAGTTAGGCACAAGTGTTGATCTGCTCCAGGGTAGGAAGGTTATGCAGAGGGATCTGGATAGGCTGAACCAATGGGTAGAGACCAACCATATGATGTTCAACAAGGCTAAGTGCTGGGTCCTGCACCTTGGGTACAACAACACCATGTAATGCTACAGGTTGGAGGAAGAGTGGCTGGAAAGCTGCCCAGGGGAAAGGGACATGGGGGTATTGGTCGATAGCTGGCTGAATATGAGCCAGCAGTGTGCTCAGGTGGCCAAGAAGGCCAATGGCATCCAGCTTGAATCAGAAACAGTGTCACCAGCAGGACTGAGGAAGTGATTGTCCCCCTGTACTCGGCTCTGGTGAGGCTCCACCTTGAATACTGTGTTCAGTTTAGGGCCTCTCACTTCAAGAAGGACATTGAGGTGCTGGAGCATGTCCAAAGAAGAGTGTTGAAGCTGGTGAAGGGACTAGATAACAAGACTTATGAGAAGCAGCTGAGGGAACTGTTTTGTTTGTTTGTTTGTTTGTTTGTTTGTTTTTTCAGCATAGAGAAAGGAAGGCTCAGGGGAGACCTTATCCCACTGTACAATTACCTTAAAGGAGGCTATAGCAAGGTGGGGATTGGGCTCTTCTCCCAAGCACCAAGTGATAAGGCAAGGGGAAATCACCTGTAGTTGCACCAGGGGAGGTTTAGGTTGGATATTAGGAGAAATTTCTTTACTGAAAGGTTTGTGAGGCATTGGGATAGGCTGCCCAGGGAAGTGGTTGAGTCACCATCCCTGGAGGTCATCAAGAAACGTGTAGATGTAGAACTTAATAGTAAGGTTTAGTGGTGGACTTTTTAGTATGAGGCTAAAGGTTGGACTAGATGATCTTAGAGGTCCTTTCCAACCTGAATAATTCTATGATTCTATGATTCTATATTATGTTTGATCCTTAGTGTTGCTAATATTATGTTTCAGAAACATCAAGAGTCTTTATGGAAAAAAGTTCTCCTTGTTTATTTCATCTTTAATATTTCATTCAGTAAAAACTGTACTCACATTTAGGGCAATCTTTTTCTGTGCATTGGTCTCAGATTTTCCCTCATTATTGTTTTCCTTCAAAAGCTGCTACTAATGTCCTTTTCTTTCTTTCTTTCTCTCTTTCTCTCTTTCTTTCTCTTTCTTTCTTTCTTTCTTTCTTTCTTTCTTTCTTTCTTTCTTTCTTTCTTTCTTTCTTTCTTTCTTTCTTTCTTTCTTTCTCTTTCTTTCTTTCTTTTTCTTTCTTTCTCTTTCTTTCTTTCTTTCTTTCTTTCTTTCTTTCTTTCTTTCTTATTTTTTTTGCTATAGTAAAGTAGGAGTGTCAGATTACACAACTGTGGTACTCAATTAATAGAGAGGTCTTGATTCATACTCAATGGTTTATTAAGTGATAACTGTTATATGAGATAATTGTGAATAAAGTGAGATGTTTATCTCTAATATGGTAGGAATAAAAATGTCATATCCTTCAAAATAACTTCAAGAAGGATCTATGGCTGAAACGGGTGAAATAAATACCAGTGTATGAATATAAAGAATTTTTAAAATACCAAATGAGAATTTAAATGCCTTATTACAATGTGGAATGTTATTTTTGGTTAAAGAGAACTATTGCTGTCCTTTTTTTATATGTAGTATATAAAATGCAGAATATAGAATGCAAAATAAACAAAAAAACACAAAACAAACAAAAAAGCCACCAATATTTACTGACATGTTAACGTGAAGAACTCATCCTAGCTTGTTCTACACCTTTGCATCTTACCTCTCAAAGCCTCTTACACCACTAGAAGTAAGACTTCAGTCCAAGCTCTGTGCATGGTAGGCCCAACACTGGAAAATAATGACAAATTAAATAGCCAAAATTGATTAAAATGCAATATGAGATAATGAAGAGACATATCTCCAACAAAATGAATGTGTAAGAACTGAGTTAAAATCTACGAGTAGTCTGAAAATGTCTACACTGTTTGGCAAATCTCTTGTCAATGAAAACTGGAATCCTTCTGGAAGACTTTTATCCCCCTTTACTTGGCTCTGGTGAGGCCACACCTCGAGTACTGTGTTCAGTTTTGGGCCCGTCGCTACAAGAAGAACATGGAGGTGCTCGAGCGAGTCCAGAGAAGGACAACAAAGCTGGTGAGGGGTCTGGAGAACAAGTCTTATGAGGAGCGGCTGAGGGAGCTGGGGTTGTTCAGCCTGGAGAAGAGGAGGCTCAGGGGAGACCTTATCACACTCTACAGGTACCTTAAAGGAGGCTGTAGCGAGGTGGGGGTTGGTCTATTCTCCCAAGTGCCGGGTGACAGGACAAGGAGGAATGGGCTAAAGTTGCTCCAGGGGAGGTTTAGGTTGGATATTAGGAAGAACTTCTTTACTGAAAGGGTTGTTAGGCATTGGAATAGGCTGCCCAGGGAAGTGGTTGAGTCAACATCCCTGGAGGTCTTTAAAAGATGTTCAGATGTAGAGCTTAGTGATGTGGTTTAGTGGAGGACTTGTTAGTGCTAGGTCAGAGGTTGGACTCGGTGATCTTGGAGGTCTCTTCCAACCTAGGTGATTCTGTGACTTTTTTTTTTTTATTTTATTTTCAAAGATGAGGAGTAGAAACTTACTAATTTACTGAAAACATTGCTTATTTAGCATGTCAATGACATAGGTAGTTCACATTGGTAAGACCTAGCCCATGACAATTTAACCTTGAATTATGAATTGCTAAGATTCTACTTTACTTTTCAAATTTTTAGTATATCAGAATTGTTAACTTTTCCCATATAAACAGTCACAAAGTTCTAGCTGGGGGTTGTTCCACAGAACACAAACAACAAAGTACAATCTGAATGCTCTTATCAGTAAAATCTACTTCAACAAAAAAGAAATTGTGTCCTACAGGACGAAAAACAAATATTTCAGTGTGAGCTTGGAGGAAAGCTCTGAAAAGCTGTTCTACAATAGTCTTTTAAGATTTAATTTAAATTAGTAGATCTAGTATTTAATTCATTAGCCATGTATGTTACAAATGACCCCACAATAAACTTAAACTGGAGAACCATATTCTGTTGATCTATCAGAGTTTGCTTATATCTAAGGCATAAATGTTACATATATTTCCCATCAAATTCTTGAAATGTTTTAACTAACATATTCCAAGTTTTAGTATAGTACTGCTACACTTATGCGAGCCTTAGACAGTTCACATAACTGGAACGCTGTCATGGAGCGCTATGTCCTTTTTAGGAAAGACAGGCTGGGGAAGTGAGGGGGTGGGGTTGCCCTTTATGTGAGGGAGCAATTAGAGTGTACCCAGCTCCACCTGGGGGAGGGTGAAGGAGAAGTGGAGAGCTTGTGGGTGAGATTTAAGGGTGGGCTGGTATGGGGGACACTGTTGTGGGGGCGTACTACAGGTCACCAGATCAGGAGGAGGAGGTCAATGAGGCCTTCTACAGGCAGCTGGTAGTAGCCTCACAATCACGGGTGCTGGTTCTCATGGGGGACTTCAATTATCCAGACACCTGTTGGGTAAGCAACTTGGCCAGGCACGCGCAGTCCAAACGGTTCTTACAATGCGTTGAAGACAATTTTCTGACGCAGGTGGTGGAGGAGCTGATGAGGCGGGGGTGCTTCTGGACCTTGTCCTTATCAACAGGGATGGGCTTGTTAGGGATGTGAAGGTTGGGGGCAGCTTGGGATGCAGCGACCATGAGATGGTGGAGTTCAAGATGGAACTTGGTGGAAGAAGTAAGGCTAGTAGCAGGACTGCTACCCTGGACTTTCGAAGAGCCAACTTCGACCTCTTCTGGGACCTGCTTGGGAGTATCTCATGGGCTAGGTTGCTAGAAGGCAAGAGTGCTTGTGAGAGCTGGGCAACATTTAAACAGCACTTCTTCCAAGCTCAGGATCAGTGCACCCCTAAGAGTAGGAAATTGGGGAAGGGGGGCAGGAAACCTGCGTGGATGAGCAAGGAGCTCATCGATAAGATCAAAAGGAAGAGGAAGGTCTATGAAATGTGGAAAAAGGGCCTGTCCTCTTGGGAGGAGTATAGAAGTGTTGTCAGGGCCTGCAGGGATGCGACGAGGAAGGCTAAAGCCCACCTAGAGATGAGACTTGCAAAAGAGATAAAAGATAATAAGAAGTTTTTTTTTGTTAGTTTCTTTTTTTTATTATTTTAAGTATGTAAACAGTAAAAGGAAGACTAGGGATAATGCGGGTTCCTTGCTGAACAAAGAGGGTGTCCTGGTAATGGGAGATGCCGAGAAGGCAGAGATACTGAATGCTTTCTTTGCTTCAGTCTTTGCTTCAAGGACTCCCTCCCGGGACTCCTCGACCCTGGCGGGAGGAGAAGGGGTCTGGGAAATGAAGGGCTCCCACCTGGTTGATGAGAGAGTGGACTCAACGCACACAAATCCATGGGTCCCAATGGGATGCATCCACGTGTGTTAAGGGAGTTGGCAGAGGTGATCGCCGAACTGCTCTCTATCATCTTTGAAAAGTCCTGGAGAACAGGAGAGGTGCCTGAAGACTGGAGGATAGCCAATGTCACTCCGGTCTTCAAGAAGGGCAAGAAGGAGGATCCGGGAAACTACAGGCCATTTAGTCTCATCTCTGTCCCTGGAAGGGTGTTGGAACAGCTTGTTCTGGATGCCATCTCCAAGCAATTGGAAGAGAAGAAGGTTATGAGGAGTAGTCAGCATGGATTCACCAAGGGGAAGTCGTGTTCGACCAACCTCGTTGACTTCTATGATGGCATCACCAGCTGGGTAGATGGGGAGAGAGCAGTGGATGTCATCTACCTTGACTTTAGCAAGGCTTCTGATACTGTCTCCCATGACATCCTGCTAGCAAAGCTGAGAAAGCGTGGGATAGAAGAGTGGACAGTAAGGTGGGTTGAGAACTGGCTGACTGGCCGAGCTCAGAGAGTGGTGATCGGCGGCGCAGAGTCCGGGTGGAGACCTGTGACTAGAGGTGTTCCCCAGGGGTCGGTGCTGGGTCCGGTCTTGTTCAACATCTTCATCGACGACCTTGATGAGGGAATAATGTCTGCCCTCAGCAAGTATGCCGATGACACAAAGCTGGGAGGAGTGGCTGACATGCCAGAAGGCTGTGCTGCCATTCAGCAAGACCTGGACTAGCTGGAGAGATGGGCAGGAAGAAACCAAATGAGGTTTAATAAGAGCAAGTGGTAGAGTCCTGCACCTGGGAAGGAACAACCGGACGTATCAGTACAGGCTGGGGGACGACCTTCTGGAGAGGAGCTCTGAGGAGAAGGACCTGGGGTTCCTGGTGGACGACAGGTTGACCATGAGCCATCAGTGTGCCCTTGTGGCCAAGAGGGCTAATGGCATCCTGGCGTGCATTAAAGGGAGCGCGGCCAGCAGGTCAAGGGAGGTGATCCTCCCCCTCTACTCTGCCCTGGTCAGGCCTCACCTGGAGTACTGTGTCCAGTTCTGGGCTCCCCACTACAAAAAAAGACAGGTATCTCCTGGAAAGAGTCCAGCAGAGGGCCACAAAGATGATGCGGGGCCTGCGGAGCATCTTCCCTATGAAGAAAGGCTGAGAGACCTGGGTCTGTTCAGCCTGGCGAAAAGGAGACTGAGAGGGGATCTCATCAATGTGTATGAATACCTGAGGTGTGGGAGACAGAGGGATTTGGAAAACCTCTTTTCAGTGGTTTGTGGGGACAGGACAAGGGGCAATGGCCACAAGATAGAGCATAGGAAGTTGCACCAACATGCGAAAGAACTTCTTCACAGTGAGGGTGACGGAGCACTGGAACAGGCTGCCCAGGGAGGTTGTGGAGTCTCCTTCTCTGGAGATATTCAAGGCCCGTCTGGATGCCTACCTGGGCAGCCTGCTCTAAGGAACCTGCTTTGGCAGGGGGGTTGGACCTGTCTTTCAAGGTCCCTTCCAACCCCTTCAATTCTGTGGTTCTGTGATTCTGTGATATTAACAGAAAAGTTAAGCCATCCAGTAAACTTAATACTTGAAAAGTCAGAGTCAGAAATAAAAAGGTGTTATAAGGATTCTAAACTAAAAGATTTTGCTGTACAGGCAGAACAGGTAAATAACAGTGAAAAAGAAATACAATGCAGTGTAGTGACTCTCATAATTAGAAAAACAATAATTGTAATTCCTTCTTTAATAAAAATAAAAAATGGATTAAGAATGTTTTATTGAAAAAAATGTTTTCTATATTTTCTTTCAAAATTTTACAAAAGAAATGTTCAGTCCAAAATCCATCAAATAAATGAAATGTTTTACATTGATTTCAAATAACTTTGGATCAGATTCAGCTGGACCTCATTTAGGAAATTGTGAATTAATAAGCAGAAAGTAATAAGCAAAATAAGCAGTCTGAAGCTGAAAAAGATACAATGCAGATACCTACGAATCCAACATTTAATTGAAGTATTAACTTTAAATCAGAAAACGTGAAATAAAATTAATCCGCTATTACTTTTTTTTTTTTGAGTAAACACATTGGACATTAAAAAATTTCTTGAAGAACTAAAAACAATATCCAGAAAATTTTATTTAGTAGCAGATTACTTAATATATATAGTCACTATGGAAATTTAAGTTATATATTAATATATAACTTAGTATTAAATAAATGCAATAGTATAATAAACTCATACTGAAATTGAAATACTTATCAGATTAACTATCATCTATAATCCTTCTGTGTTTTATCTCTGGAATCAGAGATCTTACAAAATATATATTATGGAGATTTAAACTGGAACCACAGAATAAACTGGGTTATAAGAAGCTTTGATTAGATTCATTAGTCAAATTAATGAGATAATTTATCTGAGATGACAGGAAGTACTTGATGATGACTTAAAATTATATGGTGCTCAAAACAGAAAAACTGTAACAATTTAGAGCAGTTAAGATGTTCCAGAGTACTGAAAAACTGTCTGCAGGCACTGTTTTTTATAAGATTTCTCCTCCTACTGACTGATCAGGAAAAAAAAATGAATTATTCATTAAAACCAAAATTTTTAGTCCTTTGAAGTTTGGCCAACTCAAGTTTTAGCTATTTCTTATTTCTAATACAGACTGCTGAACTGAGTGCAAGAGTAGAATTTCTTGAGGATCAACTATTCCATCTGGTCCACCTTATATTAGTCCCTAATGTGTTTATTCTTAGACATATTTTTTCTCCAATGTAACCATACACATACTTACAACAACTGTAGGAGAATCATATAACACAGTGTGATTTGATAATCTTATTTTTTCCAAACAATATCATCCATTAGCCACATACAGTTTCTTATTTATTTTTGAGGGGTTCATTTGATACAAACATGTAAAAGTAAACTTTGTCATTACTTTTCAGCTATTTTAAAGATAAGAGACTGGTCCAGATATTCAGTGGACTGAATTTTGAATCTTTTATCCAATCTCATAATTTATATTGTTAATGGAAGTACTTTCAAAGCGTTTCTAGAGTTTATAATGATAAAACATTTTTTCTAACATTTTAAAAATACAATTGTGGAATATTATGTTTATCATATTTAATTACTAAACTATCAATTGCAAACAATTTATAATAGGTAATAAAACTCTGAGAAAGTTCTAGACAAAATGTTTTGTCCTTAGAAAATATTGATTTTTCAAAAATAAAAGTTTCCATGGAAACTAAATGAAATTCAAAGGTATAAGAAGGCATTTCTCACGAAAACAAGAACAAAGGAGAGGGTAAGGTAAGGCAAAGTGGGGAATATTGTTTCAAAATAAAAGAACATTGCCCATACTTTTGGATATCTGAACAAAACTTCTGCTTTGATTTTCAGTTACGCTATATATTTTGATTTCTAAAAAATAAAACCAGACTTCTAAAAGATACTGCTCGTTTCAGTGTAGAATGGGAATATTTTTAAAGTCTCTAATTTTTCCTGCTGGCAAAATTTTATGTATTTCATAAGAGCTTTATATGCTTCAGAGCAATATAATAAATAAATATATCCTTCAGAGCAATATAAGCCCAAAGCTGTTTGCCTTTTGTCATTTAGTGTTCATAAAGAGGTAGGAAACTCTCACAAATATGCAAAAAATCCCTACAGATAAGCATAATGAAGAATTAAATCTACTCAGTATTCAGCGTGTGAATAAATATCCTACATAATATATATTTTTTCTTCTTCTCATAAGAACAGTTAAGCTAGCATAGTTATATGCAGAAAACTTTCTTGTTAGGCTTGTAAAGCATGGAAGTAATTTCATATATGCTGAAACTAGAAAGATGTGAAAATGTAAATCCTTAACACACAAGAGCTCTGTCTTTCCTCTAAATTGAAACTTATTCTCATAGCTTCTTTATATTGCAACCTCACTTCATTCCTGAACTTTTAACTTGACCACTAATAGTTGTGAATTCTGAAATAATGTGTAGCTATATTACCAAAGGCTTGTCTATGGACAGCTAATTAAAATGTACATGATGAAAACTGCCATATCTAATGGAAATGATAATGTTGTCTTGGTACACAGTCTACATGGCAGATAAATTAAGCTCAGTGTGTATCTATAGTCTAAGAGGAAGGAACGAACTGTTGTATGTATGGCTCAGTTTTTCAATTCTTTTATATATATGTATAACAGTGTGATAAGCATAATTAGAAATACAGCAGTTAAACTATCAAAATTACACACTTTGGCATTTCACCTCATTTCAGATACATGCATTATTTGCATCTGAGCTGCAGAGCACAACAAAATCCTTAAGGTGAAGACAAACTGGCACTAAGCACTTCTTTTCTCCTTTGCTTCAAAAGTATATTAACCCTGCATTAACATTCTGATACCATAAATGACTAAATAACTAGATATCCTGGAATGTCCCAGTGTGTCAAGCTCCAGTTTTCAACTTTACATAAGTGATAACTCATGACGTAGGAATGACTAAGGAATTTTATAAGCAATAGCAATAATGACTTATTGAACAAGCAACACAAGTGGAAACCATTCTGAAATAAATCTGAAATTATCTGGAGAATTCACATAAGGTACTAATAAAATATTAGAGATTGTGGCAAAGGTAAATAAATGGATTATTGTTATTACAGTCTTCACTGAACTGAACAAAATAGTGGGAAAAACCCATTGCCCACCTTCTATGCATCTCTGGTACTTGCCTCATTCAGACGATATTAAATATTATTTTTCTTCTTGCCAAAGAAAGGTTTTGTATTAATTGTTTCTGTGTGCATTCACCCTGTTAGATGACAATATGGAGAATACAAAACTGAATGAAAGGTAGACAATCCAAAACTGGTAAGAAATATGTAGAAAGAGAAAAAAAAAAAAGAAAAAAAAAAAGGAAGAGTTAATGATAAAAGACTTTATTGGGTGGAGAAGAGGGAAGATGTCAAGACTGAGGGGGAGAAATGGTTGACTTACAGGAACTTTTAAATGGGATTTAATAAAAATGGAAAGCCAAAACACAGTGATTCATGTTTTCCTAAATGATTTGTAGCTTTTTCTAGTAAACAAATGCTAAGCAGTCTTTCGGGAAATGACTTAGTTACAAGCCAGGCTGGTATATTCTGCTCTGAAAAACAGATTATTTATTTTTTATTTTTTTTAATGTAGTTGCCTGAAATTAAAATTTAAAATTCAAATAAATCTTAAGAAGTGCAAATAATCCAAAATGTTGTTGAAAATATTATGAGCCATGTATATTTAGCATAGTTTAGCTATGTTGTGGATTTAAAATATTGACTTTAGAGACAATCCTAAAATATTTGGTCAAAGTATTTTCTCTCTCTAACTATATATGAAACTGGAGAAGAAGGGATTTTTTGAGGTTAGTACAAACCTATCATCCCAAGAGAGCTGTATGCATTGTCAGCAGCAAATTGCCAATTTGCAGTATACTTGCTAGTACACTGTTGATAGGATTATCAGCATCTGGTGCCTCTAAAGATTAGATGTCAAATTGCCTAATCAATTTGACTTGAAGAGAATCATTAAAGGAGTAAAAGGTAATGTGGTGTGCAGGTATGTTCCAAAGGTGAGGGAGCAGAAAACTTAACTCGAGGGTATTTTTTTTTTCTTTTTTTTTAATTTTGAGAAATATTTGGATCCTGATCCACCCACACAAAGGTAAGAATGAGGTAAGGCTTTTAGGGCAAATGTGATAATGATGACTGACACTAACATATTGATAAATTCTTTTCAGCTATATATTATGCATGTAAAGTTGTCTAATAACATGAATTTCACATTTTTTCCCCCTTTCATCAGCAAATCTATTAATTCTGTAATTCTGTGAAGGTGAGGAAGAGGAACAGATGAATTTACTGATTGTCAGTTTGATTGGCAAACAACAAAGAAAAATTTCAAAACAATTATGAGTAAATGTTAAAAGATGGCTTTCCAGAAAGAAAGAAAGAAAAGAACCGGCCTTTCTTTGTCATAGGTTTTTCTAGTTCTGTAAATATACATTTCATGTTTAACCTAGCAGCAGAAAAAGAAAGAAAGCAACAGCATACCAGTTGAACAAGCAAAAACTTAAAAACAGGCAATTTATTTTGTCCTCCTGAATTTTCCCCTGATAGAGGGGGAAAACATGTAGGGTACACATGGGTAATCACAACACTTTTGTAGCAGAAGCCTGAGAAGGAGCTCTGAAGGTGAGACTTGGAATATCCTCTGAATGACTTGCTCAAGTTAAGAGAGGAGTATAGAATTCAAAGGGATCCTCAGACTCTGGGGAGAGCAATGGGGGATATGATATGTAAAAGCCCTGTCAGCTGGGCAAATAACATGGGATTTATCCTGTCCCTTCAACGTTAATTCAAGAGGCATGTGGCTTTGTCCATGTCTGCCTGGACATTTTGCCTGGACTATCTTGGAGTACTTTCTCACAGATTGTTGTGAGGCTGCTGTTCTTATTATAAAATAGACCTCTAAAACTGATCAAATAAGTCACAATAGAGATGTATCTGTTCCTCTCCACTGCATGCAAGCAGGCCAATAGTAGCTAGGATTAAAGTCATCTAAGAATCTTGTAGCCTGGAAACAACATCAACATATTCGTTCACATTATTGCTTATATGTGTAGGAAAATATTCCTTAATGTTCACAGTTATCTGCTGTGAATCACAACCCAATACAGAAAGATAAGTCCTTTTAGTCATGGAGGGTGTTCTTAGGGATGGCTCCAAGCTGGGAGCTTCACAGAAACCTTTAGGCTACAACTTTCTTCTTTGTTTTTATTATCCCTTTTCTGATGCAGATATTACAGAGGCTGTTGGTATAGATCCACAAAGTGTGAAGCTTTTTATCTCTTTTTAATAAATATTCAGAACAGACCTAGCTCAATTCTGGCCTGCAGAATTTTCTAATTTCCATAAATAATTCAGAAAATATCCCAGCTCAGTTCTGGACACTGTCAGTTGTGGACAGAAAACAACAAAGGAACCTACCATCAAGGTCACATGATGTATAGCACTCTGTTTCTACTATAGATATCAACCTCTTCTCCAGCCAGGCCAGCTTTAACAAAACTAAATTTGGCAGAGTATGCAAGAGCAAAGGGGATAATACTAAGCCTTTTAAGAATGTAAGTAACAATATCACTTAAAACCCACTTTTGTTAATACCTATGAAAAACGTATGTTGGTAACCAAGCTGTTATTTTATTGGTGAAAGACCTTTGATCTTATAGCATTGACATTAGTAAGTGAAGCTACGTATTAGAATGGTTGGACCAGATGATCTTGTAGGTCTTTTCCAACCTTAATGATTCTACAATTCTATGAATTAGATTGTATTGACCATACTAATTTTATTGAATTAAACAATGAAACTTCTTTTGTTGCTGTCATTATTTAAATAATACTTTTATTTCAGACCTCTTCCAGAATTACAGCATGCCCTGAGATACCTGAAGTCTCGGAAAATGTAATTAAACTACTACACAAAAAAATGAGCCAAACTCTCAGCAAGGGGTCACAACTGCAGCAGGTAGCTGCTGCGATAATATTCTGTCCCACCTTTAAAACTGAGTCTTGTTCAGTTCCTTGGGTTAGACTCTACAGCCCAAGCATTTGTAGTGTGCAATTACCGTAGCAGCTTTCCTAGCAGCGTTTGCCTTGCTTATTTTTATTATTTTTGCTTCTTGCCCCAAATAGTATAAGCAGTAATATATTAATTCTGAACATTTTTAAATTCTTAATTCTCAGATAAAACTCCTTTTCTCTTCTAGCTAGAATCATACCAGGATTCATGTATGAAAGTGAGAAAGAGAAAAAATTGGAGAGTAAGAAAATGAAGTAGGTCTTCAAGTATCTGAGAACTAACTCAAAAACATAACTTTTTTAAGTATTCTTTTGGTAAGCATAGTCATGAGGGGTTTAGCCAGAGTCTGTGTTCAGGAATGAAATTTAATATTTGGGTTTGAAATAGTTGCATTAATATGGGACTACATATTACAGGTCAAAACTTCATTTTCTTCCTGTCTATAAGCTATAGTTATACCATAGTATCTATGTATAAATGTAAACAATGAGCATAACATGTCAAATTCTATAGTGTTTTACAAATTTTGAAGAAATTATTTTAGCAAAAAATTGTTTTATATTTTAATAAGTACTTTTTATCAATCAACATTTCATATTGCCAAATAGCTACATAACATTCTAGGTAACCTTTTTTTTTTATTATTTTTTATTTTTTTTTTGTTTCCAATACGTAAATGGATATATCTCCAGTTATTTACATTAAGTTGAACTGTTATGAGAGGCACAGTTGTGATAGATCAGATCAAGAGCACAGTTTTAATCTGAAATGCCAACCTAAACCATTTACTTATATATACATATTTATACATATAAACATACTGAAAATATAGACAGGTCTACAGATATAAGATACAGTTGTATACATGCTTTATGAATAGAATATACACAAGATCTGAAGTATTTGCCTCAGTTACTGCCTGTTAAGAATTGCTTTGTTGTTGTTGTTATTGTTTACTTCCAGTTATGTAGCAATATCTATAGAATATGCTTAAAACTGATTTGTGATATAGGGATATGAAATGAAATCCAGATTTTATTTTTAACATCTTTTGTTATATTATGCAGGGCAACCAGGCGATCAGGCCCAGTCAGCATGGGTTTATGAAAGGCAGGTCGAACGAACCTGCTTCACGAACCTGATCTTCTATGACAAAGCGATGCGCTCGGTGGATGAGGGAAAGGCTGTGGGTGTGGTCTACCTTGACTTCAGTAAGGCTTTTGACACCGTTTCCCACAGCATTCTCCTCAAGAAACTGGCTGCTCTTGGCTTGGACTGGCGTACGCTTCGTTGGGTTAGAAACTGGCTGGGTAGCCAGGCCCAAAGAGTTGTGGTGAATGGAGTCAAATCCAGTTGGAGGCTGGTCACTAGTGAAGTCCTGCAGGGCTCAGTACTAGGGCCAGTTCTCTTTAATATCTTTATCGATGATTTGGATGAGGGGATCAAGTGCACCCTCAGTAAGTTGCAGACGACACCAAGTTAGGTGCGTGTGTCGATCTGCTTGAGGGTAGGAAGGCTCTGCAGGAGGAATCTGGATAGGCTGGACCAATGGGCTGAGGCCAACTGTATGAAGTTCAACAAGGCCAAGTGCTGGGTCCTGCATCCTGGGGCGTAACAACCCCAAGCAGCACTACAGGCAGGGAGAGGAGTGGTTAGAAAGCTGCCTGGCAGAGAAGGACCTGGGAGTATTGGTTGATAGTCAGCTGAATATGAGCCAGCAGTGTGCGCAGGTGGCCAAGAAGGCCAACAGCATCCTGGCTTGTATAAGAAACAGCGTGGCCAGCAGGGCTAGGGAAGTGATTGTCCCCCCGTACTCAGCTCTGGTGAGGCCGCACCTCAAGTACTGTGTTCAGTTTTGGGCCCCTCACTACAAGAAGGACATGGAGGTGCTCGAGCGAGTCCAGAGAAGGACAACAAAGCTGGTGAGGGGCCTGGAGAACAAGTCTTATGAGGAGCGTCTGAGGGAGCTGGGATTGTTCAGCCTGGAGAAGAGGAGGCTCAGGGGTAACCTTATCGTTCTCTGTAGGTACCTTAAAGGAGGCTGTAGCAAGGTGGGGGTTGGTCTATTCTCCCAAGTGCCGGGTGACAGGACAAGGAGGAATGGGCTAAAGTTGCTCCAGGGGAGGTTTAGGTTGGATATTAGGAAGAACTTCTTTACTGAAAGGGTTGTTAGGCATTGGAATAGGCTGCCCAGGGAAGTGGTTGAGTCAACATCCCTGGAGGTCTTTAAAAGATGTTCAGATGTAGAGCTTAGTGATGTGGTTTAGTGGAGGACTTGTTAGTGCTAGGTCAGAGGTTGGACTCGGTGATCTTGGAGGTCTCTTCCAACATAGATGATTCTGTGATTCTGTGATTCTGTTCTGTCATGGTCTGTTAATAATACTTCCCGAGTAAGCAGATTTTTATTTTTTATGCCCCACAGCTGCATTGAAGAACAGCCTGACATACACCATAATTTTTTTACTGAATTTCTAAAGATGGTGATTAAAAAAAAAAAAAAACAACCTAAAAAGTATTAATTTCCCTGTCAAATCGACTTTTAATAGAAGTTTAAAGCTTTGTATTGTGTGAGGTAAAAGAAAAAAAAGAAAAACAAAACAAAACAAAACCAAAAAAAGAAGCAAATTAAGAGCAGGTTGGAATTTGAATTTTTATTATTCTGGAGAAAATTCCTTAAAGCAAGGCCAATGAGGCTATAGTCAGAATGAAAAAAAAAAAAAAAAAAAAAAAAAAGAACATTCTAAATAGAATCCGTTTATATGGCTTATATTCAAGAAAATAAATTATCACATTTGAAGAACAACTTATAGTTAAAACGATATGGGAAATTCTTTTATAATTCCTTAGGCCTTGGCATGATGCATAATTCTTTCCTATGCTGAAAAGCATAGAAAGGTGGTATGTTGTCATCAGCAAAGCGATTCAAGACCATCCATCCTTACACAGAAAGAAGGATGTTCCCATATTTGAACTGTTACCAAACAGCATAACTTGTCCAAATGCAGCTCTGTAGCTAAACACTGACTCATTCTCATCAGAATAATAACGTCCTGTGATCTAGACACGAACAATTGAATAATTAGGACAATGATAAAAAATATAAATAACAGCATTTAAGTATTCCAGAGCGTGTTCTCATTCCCATGTCATTATATTTATTCCAAATAATTACTATATTTTACAAGGATTTTCTTGGTATTATGTGTGTTTCCTTGTACTGTGAAATAATAATGTATAATTGCCAGAACTGTAACAAAAGTAATAGTATGAAGTTGCAAATTAAGGTTTATAACTTCAATTTTAGATTAAATGTTAAGTGGTGAGAAAAGACACTTTTTTTTAACAAAACGTGCTATTAAAACCATATAAATATATATATATTTTTAATGTGCTTTTGTTTCACATGGGTTTACGTAAGAAAATAGTTTCACTGTCATGTAGATTTTAATACTTTCAACCTCATAGCTGTCACCTAGAATTCTGATTTGGAATTAATTTCATTATCTTCTATAGGACAAATTATTTATTTTAGTCATATTTACATAATGCTAAAACTATAATTTTACTTAACTTCACACATATTGCATACTCAGAATTTATACTCACAAAAAGAGGATGTATTTTTTGGCTTTAAGGGTTTTGGCTGAGCTGAATATAGGAACTTGAATGTTATATAGTTCCAGGAAAGTCCAAACTTTATGCAGCAAGTCAATCTGTCTCTGTTATGTCATAGAATCGTAGAATGATTTGGGTTGGAAGAGACCTTAAAGACCATGTAATTCCAACCCCCCTGCTATGACCAGATTGCTCAAAGCCCCATCCAACCTTGCCTTGAACACTTCCAGGGATAGGACATCCACAGCCTCTCTGGGCAACCTGTTCCAGTGTTTCACCACCCTCATATTGAGAATTTCTTCCTTATATGTAATTTAGATCTATCTTCTTTCAGTTTAAAACCATTACACTTTTGTCATGATTTTCTCTGGGACAGAGTTAACTTACTTCATAGAGGCTCACCCAAAGCTATGTTTTGGGTTTTTGATGAAAATAGTGGTGATAACACATGGATGATTTTAGTTGTTGCAGTGCAGTGTTTACACAGAACCAAGGACTTTACTTCTTATGCTGCTCTGTCAGCAAGGAGGCTGGGGTGCCAGCATGGAAGCTGTGAGGGAACACAACTACGACATGTGACCCCAGCTTACCAAAGAGATATTCCATACCATATGGTGACATGCTCAGCAATATAATCTAGGGTAAAGAAGGAAGAAGGGGGGGATATTGGGAGTGATGGCATTTATCTTCCCAAGAAAATGTTTTACATGATGAGCTTCTTTCTCTTGGAAGTGGGTTAACATATGTCTGTGCATTGGAAGTAGAAAATGAATTCATTGTTTTGCTTTGCTTGCACATGTAGTTTTTGCTTTACCTTGTAAACTGTCTTTATTTCAACCCTGTAGTTCTTGCACTTTTACCTTTCTGATTCTCTCCTTCGACCCACCTGCAGAGAATGAGAGAGTGGCTGTGTGATACTGAGCTGTCTGCTAGGGCTAAACCATGAGACCTTTATCCTATCGCTACACTCCTTGATAAAAAGTCTCTCCCTAGCTTTCCTGTAGACCACCTTTAAGTACTGGAAGGTTGCTATAAGGTCTCCCCAAAGCCTTCTCTTCTCCAAGCTAAGTAATTCCTGCTTTCTCAGCCTTTCTTCGCAGGAAAAGCCCTCTGATCATCTTCCTGGTTCTCCTCTGGACTCACTCTAACAGGTCTAGATCTTTATTTTGCTGCAGACCCCAGACCTGAACACAGTACTCCAAGGAAGGTCTCATAAGAGCAGAGTAAAGGGGGGGAATCACTTCCTTCAACCTGCTAGCTATGCTTTTTTCGATGCAGCCCATGATACGATTGGCTTTCTGGCTTTCTGGCTTTTTATTTCACTATGGTTAAGATGATATTTACTCTGCAATGTGGCTCAAGTATGAATGAATTCATTCCTTCTTTGAATTCTATATTCTATATATCCAGTAGAAAAAGACAGACAGTATTTTTGTAAGGGTCACTTGAAATACCAACATGTCATATCAAAAGCACCCAAACATTTCCATATTCAGCAGCACAGCATCCAACCACAAATTAAAAAAACTGACCCTTATGCATATACACACATGACACAACATCTAACACAATTGAGTTATTTTTTTCATCTATAATTCCAGGTAGCCTGTACAATTTTTGTATCTCAGTTGCTGTTATATTCTAGTCTGATCATGAAATTCTCTCTATATTAAAAAAAAAAAAAAAAAACTCTTTGAAGACCAAAGATTTGTTCCAGAACTTAAAGTTATTTCTGTACTATATCCACTGTTGTGCCCTGAGTGGTAAAATAGTAGAGCTGATTTTATATCTGTGTTGGGTCTAGCTGGGATGGATTTTCCCTGCAGCAGCCCATGCAGTGCTGTGCTCTGCACTTGTAGCAAGAACAGCATTGGTATCACACCAGTATTTTGTCTATTGCTGAGCAGTGCTGGCTGCTGGCACAGCATTAGGACTCCCTTCAATCCTCCCTTCCCCCTCCCCTCCCCCAGCACCAAAAGCCAACAGGTTGGGAGTGGGCAAGAGGTGGGGAGGGGACATCACTAGGGCAGCTGAACTAAACCAACCTAAGGGATATTCCATGCCCAATGACATCACACTCAGCAGTAAAATGTGGGAAAGGGGAAGAAGAGGGGGGTCTCTTATTATAAAAACATCTGTCTTCCCAAACAACTGCTATGTTTGTTGAGGCCCTGCTTCCTGGGATGTGGCCGAACATCGCTCATTGATGGGAATTAGAGAGTAATTTTTTCTCTCTCTGCTTCTGCACAGCCCTTGCTCGTTTTTTTTTTTTTTTTTTATTATTATTTTTATTGTTTTTTGTTTGTTTGTTTACCCTTATCTCAACATGTGAGCCGATTTTTATTTTTTTTTTTCCAAGCATATTTCTTCCCTTCTTCATCTAAGGAAGGGAAGTGAGAGCGGTTGTGGTGAAACTCAGCTGCCCACCTGAGTAAAACCACCACACTATCTACAGTAAAAAAATTGCTAATATTGCCCGATTTTGTTGGAAAGAAAAATAGTATTCTGACTGCTGTTTCTGTCCTTTTGACATTCTCGTAGCCACCACATTTTCTGTAGAACAGAACCTGCAAGTGTGAGGAAAAAGGAAAGCCCATTAAGAAGATTTGAAAAATTGTTGTTTAGGAAACTATACATATAAGGATTCCTAACTTGCTCACACTTGCTGTTACTATTGCTATCACATCTCTTTAACTTAGGGACATATTTGACCAATATCTTTAATACTGGTATAGCAACCAGTTCTGTTTTGCTGGGCTATTGTCACACTGTCATGTGCAATGCCTTTTACAAACATTTTGATTACACTGCAATGTGGGACTTTATGGCATAGTTTCTGACATCTGTTTACAGAAGATGCATAGTTTACAGCTACATAATGTACATAACTCTGCGTGAATAAATGATTCTGTAGTCTAGGTGAAAATTGGAAAATAAACTTGTTTTGAGTCAAACTGAAACAAATGAGCCTAATTTTTATAGCTGAAACAAAATACTGCAAAGGTTTTGATTAATATTAAATTAACATTAGTTACTTTCTCAAATTTCTCTTATTTGGTTGAATTCATTTATTTTCTCTTTGCTTTGCTACTTGAGAAGAGAAAATTTTGCTTGTAAACAATGCACTAAGGAAGCTGGATTTCCTCTTTAGTTGGAAAAAAAAAAAAGCACATGTTGAATTTGTCTTTTATTGCACGGCAAGTGGTTTACCTGAGGAAAGCTAAAAGTGAGATATTCCAGGACTCAAAAATGTCTTCAGTGTGAGTTTTATAAATTAGACAGCTAAGTTCATTTAGTCAGCTCTCTCCTTTTACCCATATCCTCTTAATTGCAGAATATCCCCTGGCCAGTCAGTCACCTTCCCTGTCTGCATACTGTTTATCTTGCCCTGACTGGCTGGGCAGACTTAGACATGCAAGATGGTCACTAATGCTTGCTCACTGCATGTTCCACCTGGTTTTCCCATGAACACCTTTTTTCTCCGGCTCCTGAAGAAAATATTGCATGCCCAGAAAAAATGTCACATCTTGTAGAAGGGCTCTGAGTGCACAGTTGCTCTTTGCTTCCACCAACTTCTTTGCAACAGGATGTCTACAAGACTTTGTCCTTGGAAACAGTGAGGAGAGACAGCAATTAGTAATTTCTAGTAGCCTATGGTGAGTGACAGATATAGGTTTACCTTTAGGTACTATCATCTATGCCTGGCAATATAAGTAGCCCTTCTTTCCAAAGGGAAAATTTTATAGATTTTCAGGTTTGTGAGGATTGTGAACAACTTTGTATATTCTTCAAAAGCATTTGTACATTTCTTTAGACTCTGAAGATTCTCAAATAACTAAATATGATTATAAATGCAGACAGAAAAGAGCTGGTGGAGCTGGAGATGATCTTGATGAGAATAATCACAGATGCCACAGGGAAGTTATCTACATTAGGAATATCCTTTGGGATCATCCTCATCAAAGGAAGAATGCAAAATAATCTCCCTTGTGAATGCAAAGAAACTGAGCCACAGATTGAAAGATTTAATATTTTATGGCTTTATGGCCTCATACTTGTCAAGAATTTGTTGGTGTGAATATGAAAGCTTAATAGATAAACTTCTCCCTAGAATTTCCCTGTATACTCCCTCAGTTCCCCTTTTCAAATAACATGGAATTACTGAAATGGGATGTGTACCTTGTCTTTAGCAACCTGTCTTGTCTGTTCCTATTTAGACTTCACATTCACCATAATATCCACCATGTTTGATACCTACCTATCCATTTCTGTATAGCTTAATGTCTGCTGCTATGTAATTTATGCATTCTTCATCTAAAAAAAAATGAAATTCTTCCTAACCCTATCTCTCATATCCCTTTTTTTACATGGCCGTCTAACCCCAAGGCTTGGACAAGTGTTATAGATGGTGTGGGCAGAATTAAGACAAGAGCAGAGAAAAATAGCAATAGGATTTGGGTGGGTATTTCAAAGTTTTGTTGATTGAAGCTGTCAAGGGAGGTTGTGTGCATGTATAAGGTAAGCAAATTAGACTGCTAGGGATTTTGTATGTCTAAACCTGGGCAACTACCAGACTAAAGTGTTAAGTGACTGCTGAGAACATAGAGAAGTAGCTGAGACAAATTGGAAAACCAGATTTAGCAGCACAGTACATATCTGGATATATATACATGGTGGTGATGGAGTAGCTCTGAAATTAGACCCCAAAGTTGATATGCCTTTATATGAATTTAAGCTGTTATGACAATACATCTGTTAAATATCATAGTTGAGTTATATATATATATATATAATGTAACAAAACTTTTCCAAACCAGTTTGGAATGAAATCTTTATCATTAGTTTCTACTGCAACCAACTCAAAGATTGCTTTTTGTGTGTTGTTGATGTGACTTTTGCTTGTTTATAAATGAGAAAAACTGTTAGCCTTCATTTAGAAGTTATTTTTCTTCTGGCTGATAACATGACATCATACCATTATGCTGAACATCATCAGAAATAATTTAATCATTTAAAGTACAAAATATCTGTGTATCTTTGTTCTTTCATGTAGTAGAAATATTTCTCTAACTCTTTAATTCCAAGTGTCTGGAGCAACTTCCTGATTGTATCTCATAATTTGCTCACATAAATATTGTGTAGCCAAATAAAGCCTCCCAAAAGCTGAGATCTGTAAATCTACATATGGAAATATCCTTCCCCAAACTGTTTTATTCACAATATTTGAAATACGGATGAAGCTTTTCATCAACATGTGTAATGGCAACATCTTCAATAAGAACACTGTCTGATTTTGTGCAGATTTGAAAATAGGATTATTATGCTTTAAACAAACTTTGTGGCTGAATAGGAGGAGGAGACATGAATGCTCTCAGGAAACATCTGTTCTTTGTTGCTTTTAAAAAATTCAAAAGGCTGGCATATCTTCATTTCAAATAAGTTTTGAAAAATTATGAACGTCTATTGTGTAAAACCTGATGGAACTCTTGCTTTACTAAAAGACAGTCACAGTCTCCTTAAATTTAAATCTTTGTTGTAATAGCTGAAAAGAGACATAACTTGGAATACGTTACAAAAGAGGATAAATCACAACGTCAAGCCATGCCTAACTGTGCAACCTTTTCACTTTTTTCATTTTGGCCTCAGGGGTTGGGCCCTGATATCAGAGTGATGCTAGCTGTCATCAAGTATGAAAGAGACCCATACAAGTAGATAAAGTAAGATCATGGCTCACAAATGGAGCACATGCACTTTAGAAAAATGACTGACTTCCCAAATGTTGTCTGTTTGAGACACTCAGTTGAAACCATATTAATGGCTGCTTACCAAAATTGTAGAAACAAAATATTTAACTAAATTAATCAGAAAGTTAGGAACAAATGTCTCAGAGGAGAGAAACCACTATTAGTTTTATGTTTTTTTGGTGCAAATAGAGAAAAAAATATATATATACCATCAGTCTTAAAAAGTAGTTGGAAAAATGATTTTTTTTCCCATCTTTTTGCAACTGTCACCTGTTGTTGGTTAGCGTTTTGAGAAGTAGCAACTTATTTTCAGAGTTTTCTAGATAAGATTTCAATTGCAGAGAAAAATATTGTCATGCATTCATGGAAACAATCTACAAAGGATTTCTTTGATAGTTTATTTATTTATTTATTTATTTATTTTTAATGGGAATATTATGACAGTCCTAGAAGTTAGTGGTGCAACAGAATTTAATAAAAACTTTTCTATTCTGTGTTTTACACCCAAAATAGAGGTGTTCGCAGGCAGCATTTTTTCTTAAAATTAGGTCTAATTGAAGCTTAAAATGGAAAATATTTTCTCCTCCTACTCCTTGTCTCCCGGTTCTTAAGGAAAAAAAAAAAGTTGCATAAAAATAAATAAAGAAAATTTGCCATGTCTTCTCAAGATAAAAATTTGTTCCATTGACAAATTCATATATCATTTGTATCTTCTTCCTTGTGAATATTTTTCCACTTCCACTGTGGATATTTTTCCATAAATCCACAATGCATATTATAGTTAAATAAAGGGAATTATTTAATATTTTTCCTAGAAAGAGGAGAGTGAAGTAATGAAGTTCAAAGAAAAATATTCCAGATAGGTTAAAAATAAAAACAAAAGTAAAAGTAATAAAAAGAATTAAAATGTTGGTAACTGTTGTATCTGTTGCCTTGCCTGTATGGTAAAAATGTATTTCTGGGGAAATAACAAGGTTAGAAATTAGCATAATATCAATATAGTTTTTAAAATTTTATTTCTGCAATTGTTCCATATTTGAAAAAGTTTTTTATATCTAGCTATCATTTGGAAGTTTTTCAAACCTTAGAAAATTAACTATGGGATTATCTGTCCCATCAGGCTTACAGCATAATTTGTGAATGCGTTTTTGAAAGGACCAAATGCAAAACTGGGTTACAAAACAGAGATTGATTAAACATAAACAATCCTCCCCCGCCCCCCCCGAAAAAAAAAACACATTTTAATAAAATTACAGATTTTAAAAATATTCGTTTCCATTTTTTTTTAGTAAAATCTTCACAATAGCAGGAACACCAAGTTAGAATTGTTATTTTTTTTTCAAATAAGAGAGTTTTAATGTCCAAGTATATTGTTTCTGACAATATTTTTTTTCTTTTTGTCATTTTTTTTTTTCATTTTATCTTACAGTCTTTGTGTCTATCACTGAGGTTTCAAAGAAAATCTTGACTACTTTTTGAAAACAAAACTGTAACCTTGGGAGCTATTTACTCAGTAACAATAAAAAAATCATTAATGTATCTGCAGTCTTTGGATTTCACATGAAGTCATATGTTAGATGTAGATCTCTTGTATATGCTCACCTAGAAAAAAAAATATTGTCAGAGATTCAGTCTTGAGAAATAGCAACTGATCAAATAAATAAAACACATCAATCAACATAGCAGTTTAGGTTGTGGTTGAAAGAGGTTAAGATTTTACAGTAATTAGATGCATATTGAAGATTCCTTTCTCTAATTTTAAGACTGTTACAATCAGTGCATCAATGGGCTATCACAACTCAAATCTGCCTGTATATGAGGGTATGAGGCACCATTTATTCAAAATTGTAGGTTAATTTTGTGTTTTGTAAACTTGGGAAGATATTACTTTAGCTGCTACATACTGAACACATTTTCCAGGCTACGTCAGCAATCATAATAATGAGCCTTTTTTAATAGATGTTGCAAAGAATTAAGTAATAAGCAGAAATACATAATTGTAACACCGTTATGCATTAACTGAACCCAGAATTTGAAAAGGATTGTATTTATTTATTTTTTTAATGTTTTATTTAATTTATTTACGAGAAGTTATAGAAAAGTAAAAACATTCATCACAAAGCAATACAACACAGTGGAAATCAATGTCTTTTCAGTCTATGTATTGTCTTTGGCTTTATCTATCTCTTTAAGGACAAATATAAGTCTAATTGTGTTTGACACTGAAAAAAAATGTTAGAAACCTGTTTCTTTTTAACTTGTTAATTCTTTAGAGCATAATTCATTTATAAATGAAGAAAAAAAAAAGAGTAAAAAGTATATGTTCTCCTATTTTGAAGCCTGACACAGCCAAATCAAAGGGATAAGCCATGTCTGCAAATCAAGCACACACTTTAATACCATCTTTGATGGGTACTAAATTATCCGGTAACCAGTTCCCCTCAAAGTTATGAAGGGCATTCCACACAACAGTGTGCAGACCTACAGCTGTAAATCCAAACTGGGAGACGAATGGAGAAGTCAAGAAATGTCCTCATCCCATCTGATCTCTTTCAAAAAGGAAGGGAACTTAAAATTGCCAATGAAATGTCTATGAGCATAATCCAAGCATTAATTCTTCTGAATGCATCAGAGGTTTCTGGACTAAGGTCTAAACTTTCCCCTAATTTGCGGCTGTCTCAGTCTGGAATTTTGGATCGAACTTACTCCTAATAAGTCCATTGCAAACTGGAGATGATTAAAACATCAGTTATAAATCTGAAAATTAATGTGTGTATATATAATTTAATCTTTATTCTTCAAACATAAACTGACATCTATTTAAGTAAAATTATTTTTTTTTTCCAGTTCCCAAGGATCTGAAATGTACTGGGTAGTTGGGCTTTGGAGTTGCTTGCTTATGTATTTGGCAGCTTCATCGGAAATTCCTCAGAATCTCTGATGAGAGAAGAATCCATGTATATATCAAATGCCAGTGTAATTAGTCTGGGAAAAACATACATGTTTGAGTGACTGGTTGTTATGTGGGGAAATATTTATCTGTGGGGATGTATTTTAGACTAAAATTAAAAAATGGTTTAAGATTACATTTTAATTATATTTTTAATTAATACGTATTGATAGTATTTGTACTTTTTCCCAAAGGAGAGCAAAATATTCTGTAATGGTCTTTCTTTTGGCAAGAATCATACAGCCTTAGATATAAGGAACTGAGTTTGAAACAGATTCTTTTGTTGGCATTTGTATTCCTTTTTGAAAAGGAAAAATAATATAATTTTAACTTTGTAATTCAGAAGACATATTCATAGACTGCTTCATAAGCAGTGACTCCTCGTGTCAAACTGAAATTATCTCAAAGTTTTTGAAAAATACTTTAATTTGGGAACAATGAGGATATAAATAAGTTTTGGAGAAGTTTTCAATCTAATTTTTGTATCTGTATACTTTTTGTTATGGGTTGTTTCAGTCATCATGAATGTGTATACCTGTGTTAAGCTACACAGAGCCACTAAGAGCAGTAAGGCAAAGGATATTTCCCTTCCTGGGGGCATGTTGCACAGGGAAGAATTTGGAAGAACATTTCTGGAGCCAACATCTGAGTGCTTTATCCCACCCACTGTGCTCAAACAGGTTTTCTTCTGTTTGTTTTCTGTCTGATACTTATTCTAGCACTGCTGCTTGAACATATCTCCATCAAAGGGGAAAGATGAAAAAAATGCTCTTAGTTGAGAGACCATGCATTTGCTATGGCAGTTTTTGGGGAGATGGAAATGTCATTTTCCTGAGTGGGTCTGCAGCTTGCAGCCTACTCCCACTTTCCAGTGCTTCTCTCAGATTTCTGAAGGAGGTTTATGCATACCTAAACAATAAGGGACCAGTATTTGGGAAAGAAGTGTCCCACAGTAACACACATTATAAGAATAATGATTCTTAGACACTGTGGGTTACAAAACATAATTATTCATCAAACTTTAAACTTCATATGAAGGTTTATCTATACGGTTTAGTGTGGGAAAATAACAATGCTGGACTGTTGTCTAAAGTTCATGTCAGCAACTAATTCCTCTGTCAGGTACGCTCACAGTGTGCTGGCTGCCTTTTCATGTGTCATCTACATGTAAGACAGAATAGCAATTCCTACTATGACAATGGTTTATGTATATGGTATTATTATTTTTGGATCTGAAATTTTCCAGAAGTGAGTTCTGGGAATGAGAAAGTTCTATCTGACATTTTGAGTAAAGACAGTTCAGCTGTCTTAAAGCATGAGCAGAGCATAAAAAAAAAAATCTTGATAAATTATGGAAGTGTTCTTGTAATTTGGAATGACTCAAGAGCAAGGAAAGTGCATTTAGTGAGATATATTCAAATTATGATTTAATGGGTATCACATTCAGGGCATGGCTAATGTATGTCTCACTGTATTTTAAACTTAGCACCTGAGGTGTTCCAAAAAGTAAAGCTGCATTGAGTATCCATGGCTCATGTAAATATGTAATGAAAAAAATTGCCAGTGATATACATAAACTGATCTGCAGCACTTTGCTCTGATTCCCTACAGCTGTTCTTAAATGTTCAGTCATGAAGAGCCTGACACCATTTTACAGGCATAAGATATGTTTTCCCACTCTCCCTTCACAGATGGACCTGATGCAAAGCATCATACTCTATGACTCCAAGGTTGGGATTCATGTGATCTAATTTCAGAGGTCTGCAATTAAATTAATCTTATATTGAGATGAGGCAACTCCCACACTACAAATGTGTCTTTCATTCTTTTGCCTATAAAGGCTGTTTAATATAAATTGGTTCAGTGATAAATGTTTACTTAAGACAGATGAATCTCACTGCTACTGACTTCAGTACATTTGCATCAAGGACAAATGTCCACTATATTTTGTTTTCTGTAAAACAATAGAAAATATCATATGCAGTAAAAGTTAGATTGATATGGGTGTCCTGTAAGCTATGATGAGAAACAAAGAATCTTTTTCACCAGAATGATAACATACTTGGAGGGTCAGGTTCTTTTCTCATTCATAGTACTGTATAGTAGAAGTAATCCTATAAAACCCCAAAGAATAAAACTGCCGTAAAACATGTGTAGCAAAATGGTAAATCAGATCTGTTCTAAATTTCTTCCATGTCAAATCACATGTTATGATAATTACTATATTTTTAATGCAGTGATTTATTTAGAAAATGAAAAATAAAACATTTCTGTTTAAATCAGACATTATACCTATGGAGTCAGAAGACTAAGGATTCTCAATATTCTGCTTTCTGTAATCTATCGATGCACCCTTATGTGTATAATTTACAGGGAAATAAGATTTTTTCTCAGTCATATATTAGTCTAATTTAGTGTTACATTTTGTATAGCATTTCTCATTAGATATTCAATCAGTTTAGGGTCCAGTTCTTATTGTTTTCAATGCCATTGAGGATCTCAATTTCAGTGGATACATGTTGGCCCATAGTTTCCCCCAACCAGCAAATTCAATAGATATTATTCTATCTATTATTCAATAGATAAATCTGTAAGCACATTTTTAATTATATGAATAATAATTTATTCCTCTTCTCTGGTTCTCATGAAAACAAAGGAGAGTTCCATGTTAATGCTGTAAAACCTGATTAAGTAAAATAAAAAAATAGACACAGGTTGTCTCCTTTTCTAGGTTCCCTCCAAACTTTTCTCTCCCTACTTTGCCTTTTTACAACCACATTAAAACTACAGTCAAAATGGAGTATAAAACACAAAACCAACTTTACTTATAACGCACTACTAGAAAAAATGAATTTGATAAAATGGAAACAGTATAGACAAGAGGATCAAGAAAGTTTACTAACAGTTTAATGAAATATTAGAAAATTTAACATAGTTAGGAAATTAATAAGGTTTACCTGTGGCATGGATAGTCCAGAACCTGAAATATTTTAGAGTAAATGCTGACCTTAATCCATAATTTTTATGTTACTTTATGAAAATAAAGATTATATTTCTAAAAGCTCTCATGCTTAGCAAAAAGCTTAGCTGTCTTCCAAGTGAAGAAGACAATACAGGGTGTGTCAGTGAAGAGGGATCAAGAAGAACATACATCTGCAAACCACAGACGCCGCAGTACACCCAGCCATGAGTAGACTTACCCAGCTGGCAGAAAGCAAAGTTCAAATCAAGACCCAAACTGCCAAACAAAATTACTTTAGTTCAAATAGATAGTTCCAGACCTGAAGCTGTCCCCAAACTGTTCCCAGATGTCCTAACTCAAGTCAAACATTTTATTGTAGAGCCATGCTGTGAGCCCTCTTGGGCCTGTTTATTCAGTCTTCCAGGGGGGGAGATGAATTCCAGAAGTTTGGAAGGGTATGTCTGGAGAGGCAGATGAGTTATTGAGCTGCTTCAGGATTTTCCAGTTTAGATTTCACTAGAACGAAGGCAAGTTTTACAAAAAGATAATAATACTCAGGAATGTGCTCACACAGACCATATTTTCAAAAGCATAAATTTGCATTATTCCTGTAAAGAGATAGCTGATGTATGAATTATGAAATACTCCTGTGGTACATATATAGTGAAAGTAACCTACAAAATAGTCTGGGAATGTGTGTTATAGCACCAATATTAATAACTATCTGTACCATTATCATACATGATCTACAGCATGACCATCCTTTCTTGGTAAGAACTAATCATTAAATCAGCATAGCATGTCCTCGATATAAAGATACCCACATTATTTCAGGCATCTCTTCTGCAAATGCTTGATAATGATAATATTGAAATCAGTTTAAAAATTCTGAAGTAGAAATAAATTCTAAAATTTTACTTGGTTCTCAAATTTGTAATAATAAAAAAAATATTTCAAATGGATCTGAAGTATTGTTACAAGTCAAGGAATACCTGGCAGACAAATGAAAAGATCCAAAATTAATTTGTGTATTTTAATTAATATTTATCAGAAAATATCTGTATTGAGTATTTCTAAAATGCCTGTCCCAGTTTCGGTTTTGGGTGACCAACAATTATTGCTGATACTCAGAGTTGTCTCCCGAACTCAATTTTCTCCTTAGCCATTGATTTCTTAAACCAGAAAAATGCACAGTAACTAGCTTATGACTAATGTAAATAAACATCTACAGAATTTCAGTGGTACTCAAACTCATGCTACTTCCAAACCATTTAGGCTGAATTGCAGTCCATAATTTTGGTTTTCTGTTTGTTCTTTTTTTTTTCTTTTGTGTTTATGTGTGTTGTTGTTGTTGTTTTTCCTGCAGTGAGTTTCTATACAAATAAAGTTTTCTCAAATAGAGGCAGATCTAAAGAATTTTGGAGGGAATTGGAAAGACAGGCTGAAAGAAGCTAAGTATCTGACCATTCCACAGTAATTCAAAGGCTTCATCAACAAGTCTTTATTTGCTTTTTAATGCATTGTGTGCATTCAAATGATCGTTATAAAAATACTCCCTAATGTAGGGTAATGAATTATTAAAATTATTAACAAAGTTGACACGTTGTCTTGTATTCTCAAGACCATCAGATAAGCAGATCAATCTGACTCAGAGTACCTCTCTATACCTGAAGGTATTGCTACTGTAAGTTTAAAAAAATTTAAGGTATAGTTATCAATATCTAGCACAGTGAGACATTTTGCTCCTCTTCAAAGTGGCTATGTTCTTTCTCTTGTAGGCACAGAAAAATTACAGAGTCTTTGCAACTAGTGATTGTTAGGATCTTAATAGCAACCACTATCATTGGAATAGGGGAATTCAAACAGTCAAGGTAGGCCTCACTAAATGCATGACCATTGGCATCTGGTCTTACACGTCAGTAAGATTTGCCAAAAAAGAGTGCTTTGGTATTAAAAATGAAAACTTGTGCAGAGGTGATGGGTTTCACCATTAATTGCTCATTTAAATATGTGCCTCCTGACACCCCGGAAGAGTTGAGTTGCTACAATGCTCGTTCTTTACTGTACTGCTAACACCATGGCAAGGAAGATGTCTAAATTGGGGGAAATAGGAGTGTTTCCAAATTCCTGGATCTGAATGCACATGTAAGTTTACATCCTGACAGACTGCCAAGATGAGACTGTGGTACTGTCTCTGTGGTACATACTGTGTATGTACTGTTTTCCTGAGTGCTCTTTTGTACAGAGACCTGGGGCTGCAGGTTGCAGGTACCGGGGATCCTAGTCTGGACACTCATATGCCAAGACAATAAAATAACTTGGAGTAGGCACCAGCTTGGCAGTTAAGGCAAAGCTATCAATACTAAACTTTACTTAAAGGAATTAAGGACTTTGTAAAGGCCCCTGATAGTCTGGGAGCCTGAAGTAATGATCTAGCTCTATGTCTGGCTGTCATCAAGTCCTGAGTACTAATCGGGGCTTTGATGCTTGTGGCCTCTGTGGTCTTGGGCAAGTCGCTTCTCTGCTCTGTGCCTGTAGAAGGGAACAATGATACACCCCCTTCTCCTCACAGAGAGGTTATGCAAATTCATTAGAGACTGTTTGTGAAGGGCTTTGAAGTAGAAAATCACACCATAATTGCTAAGTATTATTTAATAGCTCTTTTATAGCAGACATTTCCTTTTGAATTACCCTGCCTGATGTTTCATTAAAATGACATCATGCTCACTTGCAAATTATAGTGGCAGGTCATGTGCCTGCCAGTATAATGAAACATGAAGAATTATAGATGTCCCCCCCTAAATAAATTAATTTGCAAGAAGTTATCACTACTGAGTTCAGACTGTAGGCCTCTAGTTTCTCATGTCTTTGACACTAGCCATATACTGATTCTCATTTATTTCTATCGACTTTTGTAACATTAATTTGAAACTGTTCTTTTCATCAGTATGATTCAGGATATTTTTTTCTTCTCAGATTAAATAAGATTATTAAAATGCGTGTGATATATAAATTAAATACCAGAGATTGAAACAGAACTATCATTTACTATACCTGCATTCCATGCCAGACCAACAAACAAGAAAGGAGAAAATTACAAGAAAGAAAACAATAAAATGATGTGACTTCGTATTGATATGGAACAAGAGCAATTTTTTGGTCCTTATGCTGTAATTTTTTGAAGGTGGACATAGGATTGCCACGTAGGAACTTCTAGGTTCTGCTCTGGCATATGTCATAGTTTGGATTCTAGGGCTGTGCTCGCACTGATGGATTAGAGTGACTTGTGCTCTTATTCCCCAAATATCCAGGGAGCTGTAAGTTACAGAATCACAGAATCACAGAATGGTTGAGGTTGGAAGGGACCTCTGAAAATCATTTAGTCCAACCTCCCTGCTCAAGATGGGTCACCAGAAGTATGTTACACAGGATTGTATCCAAGTGGGTTTTGAACATCTCCAAAGAGGGAGACTCCACAACCTCTCTGGGCATCCTGTTCCGGTGCTCTGTCACCTCAACCATAAATAAGTTCTTCCTCATTTGGCGATGAAACCTCCTGTTGTTCAATTTACACCCATTACCCCTTGTCCTATCACTGGCCACCACTGAGAAGAGTTTGGCCCCATCCTCTTTATATTGTCCACTCAGGTATCTGTAGAGGTTGATATGGTCCCTCCAGGTATATCCATATCTTCACTTGAAAGAGAACCTACACAGTCATCGGGGCAGGACTCACACCTGGTCTCTGTGTACAGCTAGATAGGGCCAAGGTGAGCATCTGGGAATTTGGAAAGCACAATTTATCCCACAGCTGGAGACACAGCATGGTTTCAGTAACACTGTGAGGTAGACAGGCTCTTCTGTAATTCAGAGAGAAATAAGATATTTGTCTAAACTTTGAACATGACTATGCTACTTTGATTCAATTACTTTTTTTCAAGATAACCAACCTTACCTAGCACTTTAAAAAATGTGAATATTATTTTTAGTTTATATAATACATCTTAGAAAAATAGCTGACCAGAACTGACTATTAATTAGGAAGTGATAACCATTTATTGGACTCATAAAAATGGGCTTTTAATATGTGAATTTTTTATACTTTGGAATCATTTTTGGAAGCACTTTCAAATTTTTTTCTTTGCAAACAGGTATTTTTACAAACGACTACAAAACCAGGAAACATTTTAGGACAAATGTAACAGAAGGATACAGAAATAAAACATGTTTTTGAATACTTTTCCAAGTATTTTAACTATTCTAACATAAAAAGCATGCACAGTGTAACAAAAGAGTAACTGTCAATATCTGTGTTCTCAACAAAAAGGAACATAACAGGGAAATAGCTTCACTTTGGATGAAAAGGCACATTTCTGGGACCTGCGTTCCCTAACTGAAAACTGATATTCAGGAGAGATAGCAAAACAATGTTCTGGAGAGCAGAACATGCTGCTAAGTGTCTATGGCACCACTGAAGTGGGAAAATGTCTGGACATGCTATTTGCCAAATAACTGTTATTTGTGAGGGAATAACTCCAAACGTATCCTACTGCTTTGGCGCACAGAACGATCCAATAAATGAAGACAGACGCTGACCCTGGTCTTGATCTACTGTATGTAATTAAAGAAAAGATCTTAAAGATTTTTTTCCTAGTAAATTAAAAAGAAGGTTTTTGTTTGTTTGGATTTTTTGTAACTTTCAATGTTACAACATATCATTCTTGATATTCCCAGCTGGTTTGTCTTTTTTTTTTTTTTTAGAAATAGTGAAGGTGGGGAAACTAATAAGGAAAATCTTTCTCTCTTTCTCCTGAATTAAAAAAAAAAAAAAAAAAGAATAAGATTTTCGCATTCACATTCAGTTCCTATAAGTAAATTTTAAGCCTTCAAATCACTTAGATGACTTTGATATTACCCTCTTAGCGGAGGGGAAAAGCAAGCACAGGGGGAAGGAGAGGGAAGGAGAAGGAGCTCTGAATGTTCAAATGGAAACATTGCATCCTTAGGTGGTTTATTTCTTGGAGAAAAATCTTCCACATATAGCTCCTGTTGGAAATGTGTTTCCGTTCAATGATGCATTTCCTCTATAGCCAAACCCTCCCTCTGTGGGCTGCTGGAATTATTAACATCCAGAGCCCTCAGGATCCTGAGACTTCATTTGACAGTCAGCAGTAAGAAGTCTCCTGATAAATCCATGGTACAGTTTCTAAAATATCCCAATTTACTTGTGTTATTGAAGGCATGATAATTTTTATATTGTGTAATTTAGAAATGTCAATGAGAATTGGCCTTTTGAAATGAAAAGTCTTTCTGTATCCTGTGTATAATGGGCATTTCTTTGTTTGGTAGATGGCTCCTTCTGTGTAAAGTAAAGGGAGAAGCTCTATTTGCTCCTTAGTGTGTTTCACCTTGTCTTCACATTTCAAGGGAGATTTTGTCTCTTTCTAAGTCTATCACACATTTTCCATCTGAATAGCTGTTGCACTCATTATAAGGGAGAAAACATAATTCTAGAGAACATGAACTCTTTCCAAGTTTGTTTGTTACAGAATATAAAGCTTGTTATAGAATATAAAGAATATGTTAGAATATAAAGCATGCCTTGCTTCCTAATGAAATGTCCATGTTCCACCCCCCAGCCCATCAGTGATTCAAAATGATTTCAGGTCATGCTCAGTTTAAAAATTAATTGAAAATAAATTAGTCCCACAGGGGTATAGCTGTAAGCTATAATTTTGACTGACAGTGGGATGAAAGACTGTGGATTTAATCATGTCACTTTTAAGAGCATTTTATATATGTAAAATGTTTCAACTTCCCACAAGCATATATGGTTTTAAATTGGTCTTCGCATATTGGCATCTTGAATATTGATTCATCTGAGTAATGCAGGAGCACTATAGAAAAAAATAATTTAGGAATTATTTTGAGATATTTGTCACTAAATATTATTTCATCAAAAAATGTAACAGCCATTCTGAAAAGCAAACAAACAAACAACAAACAAACAAAACCACTTCTCCTATTTTATAACTGAACTGATTTACAGGACTTACAGTCTTCTAGTGGTCAGAAAAGTCATGGCACTGGATCTTTAATATATGGTATATGCAGAGTATTCATAATGATATAGAAGAGGAGACTGAGCAATTAAAAAATCATCATTATTTAGCAACACTACATGAGGAAAAAGCAATTTCAAATGTGCTTCCCCTGGTTCTTCAAAGATTGTCCAAATGCTCATTTTGAGAAACTCCTGGAATCAGTGGCAGGGACTGTGGTCCTGTCTGAACTTTCAGGCTCCCCATGGTAGCCTAGCTCTGGTGTTTACAGCATGGGAACAAGGATAAGGATGTGATTTCAGGTGTGAATTAATACTTTAAATTAAATAAGTTCTTTATTTTCAAAGCATTTAAAATGTTTGAATACATTCAAAATCCATTTGGAACAACATAAAGTTCTGTCATGTATAACTCTTTTGAAACATCAGCAGCCTGAAAAATTACTAGCAATGTGGCAACACCTTACTACTTAACCGGAAGTGAGCTAGAACTTGTTAAAATATAACCCCCTCCTTCCATTCATAAAAAAGTCAGGACACTTTTTTTCAGAGTTACTGATTTACTGCTGTTAAAGTGATGCTTTACATTCAGTGATGCTTTGGACCTCTAAATTTAGAGTCTGTATTTAAGGGTATAATTTTAGGGTCTTTATTGTGACTAGTATTATTTAATACCTACAATGGGATCAGGTACCCCTTCAGGAAGTTTGTGAATGACACCAAACTGAGCAGAGCAGTAGAAAGAATAGATGCCATCCAGAGGGACATGGACAGGCTTGAGAAGTAGGGCCATGTGAACCTTGTGAAGTTCAGGGCCAAGTGCAAGGTCTTGCACCTCGGTTGGTGCAAACCCAAACATCAGTACAGAGTGGGGAATGGATGGATTGAGAGCAGCCCTGCAAAGAGAATTCTTCAGAGTACTGGTAGATAAAAAATTGGACATGAGCACTTGCAGCCCAGAAAGCCAACCATATCCTGGTTGCATCAAATGAAGTGTAGCTAGCAGGTTGAGGGAGGTGACTGTTCTCCTCTACTCTGCTCTTGGGATACCCCACCTGGAATATTGTGTTCAGCTATGGAGAGAGAACTGGACTTATTAGAGCAGGTCCAGAGGAGGACCATGAAAATAACTAGAGGGATGGAATACCTCGCCTATGAAGGCAGGCTGAGAGTTGATGTTATTTAACCAAGTGAAGAAAAGGTTCCAGGGAGATCTTATTGTGGCCTTCCAATACTTGAAAGAAAGATGGGAAAAGACTCTTTATCAGGGTGTGTAGTGATAGGACAAGGGGTAATGGTATTAGACTGAAAGAGAGTAGATTTAGATCAGATACTAGGAATAAATTCTTTACTATGAGGATAGGGAAATACAGGAACTGGTTGCCCAGAGAAGCTGTGAATGCCCTATCCCTGAACGTGTTCAAGGCCAGGTGAGATTGGGCTTTGGACATCCAGGTCTAGTGAGAAATGTCCCTTCCCATGGCAAAGGGGTGGACTAGATGATATTTAAAGGTCCCTTCTAACTCAAAACATTCTATGACACTATTGCGTGATTCATGATTTTGGGAACTAAATACGTACCACTGAGATTTCTTTTATTTTAAAGGTGAAGTCACTAAGGTGAATAGAAAAATCAGTAACTCCTGAGAATAGTTATGAGTAGATTACTTGGAATCTTTATTGAGATTTTGTCATATTGCTTTCCTTTATCATCCTCATTCCTCAATATAATCCACATAAAAATATCTCCAGTCCAGGCTTGAGGTTGCTTTAAAGATACTCCATCTTACTGAGGGACTTCTGATTTAACTAAACAATTGCAGTGCCAGGCTTCAAAACCTAGTTTTTGAGATTCATCTAGAAGTATTCTCCTTTCAATAATACTGGCAAAACTGAGGAAAAAATTCTCATTTCAACATTAAGAATCTGCAATGTGAACACCTAGAAATATGAGGTTTAATGAAGATGAATTTAAAGAAGTAACACATAAGTAAGTACTTTACAGTAGGATGTTAGTATTCTGGCTAGGAGCCATCTGCCAATAGCCAGAGAGTGTTTTATAGGCAAAGGTAACATACACATAGATTGCAGAAATGATCATATTTCCCCTGGATGTTTATGTTTGAATCCAACAGATGTATTAGATAAACAGTGTAGTTGTAACAATGTGCTAAACTTAATTCTGAAAATGGGAAATGAAAATGAGTAAACATTAGAGAAACATTTAGAAAGTTATTTGGTTTTCTAAGGTAATAAGCTTCTTAGAAAAGGAGAAGGAGAAGAAAAGATATCTCAAAGAAGATCAGGAAAAATAAAGGAGTTCCATAAAGAAAATTATCATCTTGGCACATTTAATTATTCTAGACTTAAGAAAAGCAAGACAAAGCTATAGGTCAGTATAGCTTTAAGTGACTAATGATTGGATTCATTTATAAAAGTTTTCGTCCAGTTACACAAAACTCAATTTGATGCCGAAGCTTGTCATGGAAGCCAGGAAATAGAGATCAGAAAATTAAATCAGCAAAACGATAAATATGAGGCTGACAAAACCTTGGACAGAAAATGGGGACAGAACTACATATTGGCTAAAACATATATAAAACTACATATAGTTTTTCCAAAACTATGAAAAGTTTTGGAAAAGAAAATAAAAACACTTGTATGCAGTGAAAGCACGGAATGCACCACTTCCACAGCCATCTGCTATAAGGATATGACTGTTCAGATGTGCTATTGTGAGGGGTGAGTAAAACAACCACCTAAACAGGACCTGCAAAGAGGAAAAAAAATCCCTTGACAAGCCTAAAATCTTGTTTCACACCTCTGTCATAACAGGGTTTTTCCGGTTCCACCATACCACTTACTAAAATTGTGTTCTGAGATAAACCTAATATAGTGATTTATGGAAATATGATGATTTATAGAAAACAAACGTAAGCTATGGTCATCACAAGACAGAAGCGAAAATATATTAAGTACCACAACCAGAGAATTTCTCCTAATCTAAAGGTATTAAAGATTACCACTGAGTCTAGAAACATCCCCAACTCCGAAAAATATAAATATTGGTTTTCAAATTAGTAAAACTGTTGGTACCTGAGTGTCTTTACATCAGCTGATTGAAAATGTACTTAAGCAGAGCATCAGTAATTCTTATATTGTAACTGTTTGAAGTCAATTTCACTCACTTTAACTCTAGAGCTTAGTTAAAAAAGTGGCGTAAAGAAAATCACCATGATAGTAGTTCCAGCATCACAGGGGCTGGAAGGGGCCCTCCAACTTCTTGATGGAAATTCACATATATCAGGAAAGAAAAAGCTATCCTTTCTTTGATAAAGGCAAAGAGCAGAATAAATGAATAAACCACATTTTTTCAGGATACCTCTAACAAATAATAATTAGTTATAAATTATATAGGCTTGTTATAATGTTATAAATAAATAATAGGGGGGAAAAATGGCACTGTTCAGTTTTGACTTAAAAACATATGAATACTTACAAACCATCTTTAATGAAAATCATCAGGAAAAAAAACACCACCAACAACAACACACATTTAAGCTGTGCAGGTAACAAGCAATTCCTTTTATAAGATTTCCCCTCACAATTAAGGAAGATAATTGGTGAGCGCTGATGAATCAAGCTCATGTTAGTGTCTCTGAAGCTTTATGTTAAAGCTTTGATTTCCCTGATAAATTCACGTAGAAAATAAATGATCTCAACTAGTGCTGAGATTACTTTGAGTTAGTCTTGTCCATAGGTTCGTGCCCAGTGCACCATGCCAATAAGCACACAGAGTTGGAATCCACATGAAGGTCTTTTAATTAATTAATTAATGAATTAACTCTTCAGAGTCAGGTGCTTGGTGGTCTTTCGCAAAGCAAGCACACCTCTGACTCGAATCACCATCATTTATACACAGCAAACTTGTGAAAACTATATATTTGACTAATTTTGATTGCCTATTACAGTTCACATAACTTATCTCTACTGAGTTTGCTCATTACAGAGGAACAGCGGGGGGGGAGGACACCAAATCTCACTTTAGCGTACATTAGGGTTTTGATGGGTGTGGTTTTTAATATGTTAATGACCCTTAATGAGCAAAAGGTTATTACAGGTCAGTCTGGAGCTGTTTTTCCTTGTTTTTTTTTACCTTTTATCCCTTATCTTCCTTGCTTCTGCTAGCTTAAGGCTACCTGTCTCTTTCTTATTTCCTCAGCTAAAACATTGCACAAGCTATAGAAAGACTACACAAGCTACAGGCCTCCTTATTTTCTCCAAGGTTTTTTTTTTTTTTTTTTTCCTCCTCTAGCTTTGGGACTACATTAGGACTCCAAAAGAAGAGAGAGAGGATCAGTAGATGATCTGCCTTAGTGGAGGGACAGGCAAAGTGCATAACTAACCAGGCATCTTCCAAAGAGTGCATATGATAAGAAATGGAGAGAAGCAGAAAACGTGCATAACCAGGAAAGAGAAGATGCTGTTCAAAGAGTTAATCACAGACATAAAATGTTTATAAGCCATTTATAGTGCTGAAGCTTTTAATTTTAATATGCTGTTTTGGAAATAGTGTGATTATTTGCTCTAACATCATGTGCAAAGGCCATAATAGATAACAGTAATAGGTTGAAATGTTCTGAGAAGGCTGGATTTCAGCCCAAGCAGTCTGTTAATAGATATGGGGTATCATGCTTGCTGAATTGGGACAATGTAATTATGGCAGTCATCCAAGAATAAATCAAAGGATGGGGATATGGTTTTTAATGGTTACATTTGAAATAGTCAATTTCCAGCTCTCTGTTGGACAAAAGGGAAAACGATCTGGAGAAGGCCACCCTGGAGAAGAGCTATGGCTGGTCCAATTCCTGTAATATTCTTAAGTCTTGACTTTTCAATGCAAAAGTGTGGGGTGATTTGCAGTGCACATATCTTTTCACAGTGGCTGTAATAGCTATATATTTCATTAGATTTTGTAGCGTCAGTGAATGTTTCACTTCACAATTGACATGAAAAGCTAAATGCACACACATTGTCTGATACAATGGCTCAGTTGACAAGCAGTCACTTGTCACATTTCAGTGACTTGGTTTCTTTAGATCATGTGACCATGTCCTTAGAGTTGTAATTAATACCTCATAGGTAAAAGCATTTGTGTGTTTTACTTCAAAGTGTTCAATTTAACCTAAGATGTGAAAGAACTGCCATTTAGCATCGAAGTCACAGGGGATATGAGGGTTTAGGTGCTCAGATTTCTGAAGAGAGAGAAAAGCTGTGGCTGCAGACCTTTTGCCTGCATTGTTCTGTAAATAGTCTGGAAACTGATCCCACAGATGATGATTTGTTTGGTTACCCTTTGGCTGCAGAAGCCACCTTTCTTTTCAGTGTAGAACCGGACATGAAGAGGGAAGGTTTGGTGCATGCCCAGGTCATGTCCCAGTATGGAAAGAGATGGTAATTAGGGTCTATTCCAGCCTATAGCCAGAAACTCAGAAGCACCTCTATCCCTTCTAGTGTAGGCATAGTCTCAGAGAATGAAAAGCACCATTGGTTTTTCTGAGACATTTGGCAGAGAGCAGTGAATGTGGCTGAACGCTGTTTCCCCCACCACATAAAAGCAAGGCAAACTTCCTATGAAGTGGGATTGGACAAATGCTGGGAAGTCAGTGACTGACTAGGGCAAGAACAGGCAAATTCATAGTTCACTAAGCATGTAAAAACAAGAAAGCAGACAACAAGCCACTCCTTTTACCTCAGTTGAAATGTATTAAGTGGAAACTTCAAGACTCAAAGAAAGAGGGATGCCAACAAAGAGTCATCACTGCATTGTAAAGTCATGATTTAAATTAGCAATTTCTTTCTAGCTTGAGCCTATTATGTCATAGGCAAAGAGGCAAAGAAAAGTTAAAAATATAAAGAAAAATAGTGATAATATGTATTTTTAAAAGGGTATGAGAAAAGCCATGAGTAATTTAGCAAGATATTTATACAGTTAGAGACTTTTTGCAACACATTTTAATATCTTCATGTTTTTTAAATGTTGTCTTTAGTTTTCCAATTGAATTGTTTCCAAGTTTGTTTGTTTGTTTGTTTGTTTATGAAAATTTAAAGGCCAAATTCAACTTATATCAAGAAAATCTCTAATAGGTAGCTACTCTTTATGATGTGGACAAACATGAACTAGCATGAATGTAAAAGCTGCAGCAATATACTGATTTGATGCTGAGCCCAAGGGCATTAACTGTATATAGTTTTAATAACTATTTAATAACACTTAAATAACATTTCATCCACCTCATTCCATTCCCTCAGTAATGGCTCTTAAACTCATGCATTTTCTTTCAGTGGTAATGATTTCAAATCTGATCTAAAGCCTGTAAGAAGCAATAAGAGTTTTTGATTGAAAACAGTTTTTGGAGTTAGGACTGACAATTTTATTTGTGGAAAATTGACAGGTGACCACTGTTGCAGAGAATGCCTCTTAACTCACACAGTTTAGATCAAATCAGTATTGAAGTGTGTTATTGAATTATTAATGACATGTAATTAACCAGCAAAGAGCAATATATATTCAGGATCAATATCGGGAATATAGCAGGTAAATCACCATAGTGAGGTCTTACCAAAGGTTCATAAACAGTTACAAATTTTTAAGCACTGTTCTGTAACTAATCTCCCAAACTTCCAATCACACATGTGCACGTGCACACACACACAGAGGTCACTGTGCACCTTCCTCCTCAGGAGGTGTGGGTCACCAGCAATCCTCCATAGTGGTTCCCCCATTCTCCCTGTGGAAGAAATGTGTGTTCCAGCATTGGTTGAGCCCATTGACCCACAGGGGAAGGAGTCCCCATACACCTGGGGAGTTCCCTGTGATGTGGTCCACACGTTCAGCCCCTGGCTAGGTGCAGATACCCCATGGGATGGTGTCCTTTCTGAGCTGAAAGGAGGTTGCAATGCCAGGGCCACTTTGTGCAGTGTTAAGCCTGGTTTCCCAATTCCCTCTCTCTACTTTTGCGATTTGCCATGGTTCTTTTGCACTTCTTTTCCAGCTAATGCCCCCATTCTTCCCCTGTCCCCATTTAATCTGAATGTTGGTCATCTTGGTCATCTTCCTTTTCAGAACTGTCTGCATTGACAAAACCCCCTTTAGGCAGCTTGGTGTTTCCACTAACACAGCATGGTTTATTCTCACTTCCAGCACACTTTCATGCATGCTATTTTGCAAAAAGGACAACACATAAACTCTCTGCCAGTACATGTATTATCTACACAGATTATAATCATTTTCAGTCATTTACCACCAAAGATACCATGAGACAAGTTCTATACACTTCTGAAGACCTATTTTAATGTTAGGTACAATTTTAACTTCATTTACTTCAAATGAAAGACTGTACCAGAATCCCATTGTTTTCATGCTTAAAAACTTTGTTCTAACTTTCAGACTAAATGTATTTATAACAAGCCAGAAAAAAATTGCTTCTGGGCTAGCACTGCCCTTTAGTATGCACAGACCTGCTGCTCCTTAGTGCTTTCTTTCTCTGTCACCATGTATTCACAGACAATCGTATTACAAAATTAATTATAGAAATGTTGATGGAAAGGGACCTCCAGGGCTCTTCTGCTTCAGACTCTGTTAGAAATAGAACTACTGGCAACTGTATCAGGTCACTTAGGGTTTTGACTAGACATATGGTTGAAAACTTCCAGGAAAGGAGATTTAACAACCTGCTGGGGCTCAAGGGCCAGAAAGGAGGGGAATGCGGGCTTAGCCTTTGGGTTACCTACCAGGCTTGTCAAGCCAGCTCCTCTAGAGCCCCTGTTCTCTATAGGCTGTACAGATCCTGTGCCTTCTGAAAACGCTGCTGATGAAGCACATTAGAAAATACATTTATGTTTTGTTTAGTATGAAGTGCCCTGTGGCAACTTCTGACATCATTCCATTCTGCTGAAAGGATTTTGAAGAAACTTTCGTGCAATATTAGCTTGTTCCTCAGCTGTAAGGAATATTGAATATAAATCATTTATACTGATTGTGCAAGAGCGACTTTCAGTCAGATTACATGCATTCATTCACTTGATAGATGTTCACAGCCTCCATGGTAGGTAGATGCCTAGTTCCCTGCCAGGGCAGACAGCAATCAACTGAGAAAGTCTTTGTACCTTTTTCTCAGTCATAGAGTAGACATTCATCTTTTGGATGAAATATTCCACTGTGTTGATATAAGCTTCTTGAGGGGACAGGTGTACTAGTCTTAGGATTGTATTTACTCATAAGGGCAACATTCAACAGGCACAGCAGATGAAAGAGTCTGGATGAAAGATCATGTCTCAGTCAGAAATAAGGAGATCTGTTCCTGAGTGTAAAAGTTCATTTTTGTCCCAGCCCAAAACTAACTGCAATTTCTGGCTGTTTCAGTCCAACTTTTAAAGGGGAAGAGGTAAGGAATTAACACAATTATTTCACTACAATAATTTTCCTATTTATATTTTCAAAAGAGAGATTTTAAAATTTACATAAGAATAAATATCTATTAAGAGGAATATCAGTACATCCTTCTGTATGAAATAGCATAAATCACTTGCTTCCGTTATATATTTTTGTCACATAAACCTAGATCACTCCTTTAAACATCTTACATTTTTGCATACTAACTGTATGCACTGAAATTTCCTGCCATAGTTTTGGAACACTGTACTGAGCATTAGGCTGCAAACTGGAGAACAAAATGCCATAATTTTTTATTATTCTTATTATATAAAAATGTAGTCAAATAATAATTTGACTATAATTTACTCAAAATGAAAGATGCATACAGTATGAGCATAACTATGGAAGTAGTCTAAGACAAGAGAACTTTCAGCTGTCAGATGAAACCAAGGCTAGCTCCTGGTGCAGGTACTCCTTTAACTTAGTTTAGGGTTGAAATATTTTATTAGTACACCTGTCAGCAATAGTACTGTTTATATTTTGACGGACTGCCATTTATGTAAAGTGAAGTGTCTTAAAGTGAACCACTCATGAGTACTGAGCAAGTGCAGTCAGGGAAGATGTAAATGATGGGAGAATGGTTCAAATCCATATAAGACTCAGTTTTCCCATGTAGAGCACTTCTGTATGCATCCACACTGATTCACAGTTGGAAACAGCAATAGAGTTCTTCAAAGGCAGAAAAACTGACTTGGCTATGGTAGACCATGTAAAAAGATAACATAGGACTTTCTCCAATGTGCTAGTTTGATTATAATGTATTATATTATCAATCAGAAGTGGTGGAAAACCCTCACATTCTTACAGAACATAACTATTAATATTGTCCAGGCAGGTCATAAGTGCAATTAGTGAACAGTAGACTGGAATTTTGTTTGTTTGCTGGCTGTGATGGTATAGAAACACAGTTTCAAAAAGTGTCCAAATAGAAGCCTGAAGCCACAGATAACTGCTTTGTCTGTGTTTTCTATGTCTTTCCATGCTGTCTGTCTGACTCTCATTCAAATGTTTTATTTTCATTCTCTAAGGCAACTCTGAATAAAAAATCACTGATGTGCATCTTAGTCTCCCCCTCTCTCTCTCTTTTTTTTTTTTCTTTTTTTTCTCTGGTGTACAGTGGCTAGCAGTGGCATTTCAAAGCATATGCTAAAGTCATTTGGGGGCAGCTTGCAGTGGCTTTCAAAAAAGGTCTCTCTTGTGGCCTATGGTCACATTCTGTTTGAATGATTTTTCTCTCTCTCAAGTGTACCAGATGGACTTTTTGCATATAACTTCTCAGTCTCTGTTGCAAAACACTCTTATTCAGCTGCAACAATATTTTATTCCACTGGCAATACTGATCTGGACATTGCAATTAACATTGCAATTGAAGTTTTCACCTTTGGCAGGAATTAGGTTTTTGTTTTGTTTTATTTTGTTTTTCCCCTGGGGATTTGTTGTCAGTTGGTGGTCTCTGAACTTACATGATTGATACAGAAGTCAGGTATCTTTTATTCTTGGCGATGGAATGAGTAAGGGAGAGGCGATTTTTTTCTTTTTTTTTTCTTTTTTTTTTTTTTCCTGGAGATTAGCAAATGAACTGTACATAGTCAGTCTAACATAAACCCATCCTGCATTTAATTTGTCTCCTCTGCTTTATACCAAGTCTCTGCATTTAGTGAGGTGTGAGTATTTTTCTTGAGTGGTCATGTTTTCTTTGTGTTATTTAGCGACCTATATCTGTCTCATTCTCCACATTTGGATATGGGTTTCGTCACCAGTTTTATGAATCATAGAAACATAGAATGGCTTGGGTTGGAAGGGACCTTAAAGACCATCTAGTTCCAACGACCTGCCATGGGCTGGGACACCTTCCACCAGACCGGGTTGCTCAATGCCCCATCCAACCAGTCTTTGAACACTTTCAGGGATAGGGCAACCACAACCTCTCTGGGCAAAGAGATCCAGTGCCTCACCACCCTCTGAGTGAAGAATTTCCTCCTGATCTCTAATCTAAATTTCCCCTCTTTTAGTTTAAAACCATTCCCCCTTGTCATTACCTGATTGAGCAAAGAGCTGTTCTCCATCTTTTTTATATGCCCCCTTCAAGTACCGAAAAGGTGCGGTGAGGTCACTCTGAAGCCTTCTCTTTAGGCTGAACACCCTCAGCTCTCTCAGCCATTCTTTGTAGGAGAGGTGTTCCAGCCCCTTGACCATCTTTGTGGCCCTCCTCTGGACACATTCTAACAGCTCCACATCCTTTTAGTGCTGGGGGCCCCATACCTGGACACAGCACTCCAAGTGGGATGTCACAAGGGCAGAGTAGAGGGGGAGAATTACCTCCCTTGACCTGCTGGCCACTCCTCTTTTGATGCAGCCCAGGATGTAGTTGGCCTTCTGGGCTGCAAGTGTGCACTTCTGGCTCATGTCAAGCTTTTCATCCACCAGAGTATTTACAATTTCAGTAGAGCTGTTATGGGGTCTCTCAGAATCCATAACCCTCTATTACCCAGGTAGTTCCTGTGGTGTAATGACCACACGGACACCAGGGTTCTTTTAGGATCAGTAACTGCTACTTCTTTATTGATGACATAACTTCCTTTTTTTTTTTTTCTTTTTCCTATCGTGGACAGGTTCCCTTCTTATACCATTCGCCCCACAGCAGTACTTTTCCACTAACTATTCCATTGGTCAAACAACTTTGCCCGGCAACAGCAAAACCCCACAACTTCCATGCCTTAATGGCTGGAGAACAAGCAACTGAGACAGCGAGGCGTCTCCTGAATCACCCTTCTTTGTCCCCTCTAAACTCTCTATATTCCTGATGGCCTCATCGTTAAGAGCCCGATGTTATCACCAACCATGGGGCTTGTCGACCCCCATGGCCACACTCCCACAGTTCCTGAAGACAGAATGTTTTGAGGACTAAAATGGGGTATTGTTTGAAACGAATCTGTGAAACCTTATGCCACAATGGCATTTGTCATCCCTAAAGAAAAGGATGGACAAGCTACTCCACAACTTGTTCTTGTGCAAAATAACACAGATAAGCATACACTAACTGCTTCAAGGAGGTGTTTTGCACTATCTTTACTGAGTTGATTTCCACTGAAATCTCTGAATGCCTTTTCCTTGAGTGGGATCATGCTAGCCTTTCTCCATGACCATGACCATTCTTGGTTTCACTGTTTCTCTCCCAGGTTTGGAAGGATTCTTTAATAGTTTCAGGAGCACATGTGTGGCTTTCTGATAAACTGTTTATTTACTACACTCAAGAATGAATTTGGAGTGTTGATCCTCCCGTTGTGTAAATTCTCGTGTCTCTATTGCAATCAGGAGGCAATGTTACTTTCTTTCAGCTGAATAATCATCCTTCCGACTGGGAGCTGATGTTATGGACTATGAAGGTCATGGTAGGGCAGCAGAACTCTGATGTTCTGTGGTACTAGCAAAAAGACTGCCAGAGATGACATTTAAAAAAATTATTTGTTGTCTTTTCCCATAATATGGGTAGATTGTGGCTATGATAAAAAATAAAATGCAAAATAAGATTACCCTGATAGAAGAAGAAAAAAAAAAAAAAAGAACAAGATCTTGCATTTTTACTAAAATGATGTTAATGTTTTCTTCAGTAAGGACAACCAAGAGACCAACAAATGTGCTGGGAAAAATCCCATCTCCATTGTTTTTTTCTGACAGTAAATATAAAAGCCTATCTGATCTGAATCCCCCCCCCCCCCCTTTTTTTTTTTCTTGAGTCAAAAAGGACTAAGCCAAGCTAAACTCAGGGAACTGTCTTTTCATGAAATGTTAAATGGGAATATACAGGATATAACGGGAATACACTTCCACTTCTACAGTGATCCAGTGCTGCACTTCACAGAACATATGGGTGGACTGCATCAAATGTTCTTTCTAGCAAATTCTGCCTCTCCAAGATGCTGTTTTACCTCTCATTAGTGACACCTAATTGCAGATTTACTATCAAAATGTATCTGTCTCTTCTACCACAGTACATTCAAAAGTCCAAGATTTATATTGGGTTTAAAATATTCAATATTATATTGTAAAATGACATGAATGATATTTGACATCTGGGGCCTGTGGATCATATTTAGAGATGTGCCAAACTTGTTAATTTGGAAAATATCTGCTGTTTGAGGAAATATGCAGTGCAACTGGTTTTGCAGCAGAATGTATATATGCTCTGAGCTGAGCAAATTCCAGTTCTGCTTATTTTGATCCAACCATATACAATGAGAGAGTGGTGATTTTAAAAATGCATTTGATGTTTGCTGCTCTCTATCTACTGAGACCAGCAGGGTCATACTGAGACCAGCAGGGTCATCAGGACCAGGCAGAGACATCTCTTATTAGATTAAACTGCCCAAATCCCCATCCAACCTGATGTTGAGCACTGCCAGGGATGGGGCATCACAGGTTTTTTGGGCAACCTGTTACAGTGCTTCACCACCCTCAAAATGAAAATCTTCTTCCTTATGACTAATCTAAATCTCCCTTCTTTCAGTTTAAAACCACTATCCCTTGTCCTATCATTATATGCCCTTGTAAAATGTCTACCTCCATCCTTCTTATAAGCCCCCATTGTCGTCTGCTGAGACAGAGTAGAGAGCAGGCTGTATACTTCAGAGAACTCTCTTTGTTGGCTCATGTGCCACAGAAAAGAGATACATTTATCTTCTTTTTTTTTAAAAGCAGAGGACATTTCTTCCCAGCAACCTTCAGAAGTAACGTAGCCCCATTTTTCTTGATCTAGAAACAAAAAGCCTAGGTTCCAAAGCTAATATGAAAACTTACATTAAGTGGAGAATTACACTTCTGCAAAGGCCCACCTACTCCCATCTCATGCACACTGTGCATGTACACATGAGGCTTTCACACAGCATGTAGTTGTGTGGATTGGAATTATACCATTCTGTAATTCTATTCTGTAAAAGAGGTGAGCTCTACCAGGGAATTTTTGCTTCTAGAGAAGCTGTGTTATGAAAGAAACCTAGTATCGTCACAAGATATCTTAAATGCTATGCTATATCCATATCCATATATATATTAATATATATATTCATATATACATATATATGACATTAGATTGTAGACTTTTTTTCCCCAAGAAAGATTAATTCACCCAAAGGACAATTCAGTACCAGTAGCTAAAAAGAATCATACACTTTTTCCTATTTTTGATGAAGGTTAGCTTCAGTGCAATTTGAACCCAGTAAGATCCATACCCTTTCGCCCATTAAAAACTAAACAAAACAAAACAAAACACAACAGTGAAAGTCATCTCTTTCACTGTTTCACAAACGGAGGTGGAGAAGGTCTCTATAGGGAAATGGGTTCAAATGGATATACTTAAAAACATTTTAAAATGACAGGATCAGAAAGAGTTAGCTAAGCTTAATTTCAGTTCAAAGAACATACAAGTAGACTCCCTTGTACAGGGAGAACTAAATTAAATCCTTATCAACATGCTGACCAGTTGGCTCTGAATATTAGAAAGCTAGCATAAACAATTAAAAACAGGACTAAAATTAGTAGAATAAATATCTTATTTTGTTATATAGTAGTAGTTTCTTGACAGCTGGGCAAATTTGTATCTCTCTCTCTCTTCCCCCCACCTAAATAAAGAGAATATGGTGTTTTGTTGTTCTTGTCTGTTGTTTGTTGTTTTGTTGTTGTTTTATTTTTTATTTTTTTCCTATGGTTTTTCCCTCTGTATTTTTCCCTTGATAGTAATATTTATTCATTTTGTTGAAATACTTTCCTTTCCTCCTTTCTGTCTTCAAGAACAAGCAGTACATCTCAGAAAACTGCTAGTTTTCTTTCTGGACAATCTTTCTTCTTAAACAGAAGCTGTCTGCATCTGGGTGGTCATTTTAACATCTCACAATAAGTTCAAGTACACTGGAAACAAAACAGTAAAAGGAAAATGCAGTACTAACCAAGAAACCCTAGAAATTCTTAATGCAAAATAACTTATTGGTTTAAATACAAATGTATTTCTTATTACCCAGACCTTCTCAAAAGTACCATGAGTACCTTTTATAAGTATTTTAGGTACAAACAGGTCAGAGTCTTCAGGACACAGAAGTAATCCTTGGTCATTTTTCAATACGTTTTTAAGTACAGTCAAAAATAAATGTTTGTAAAAGAGTTTTAAGTACCTTCAGTGTAACAAAACGCGAAGTAAGAAAAAATGGGTGCAAAAGAAAAAATGCAAAAACAAAAATCATATATTGGAGAAAAAATGGTTTTAAGTGCATTCATTGAAAATGAATGCAACGTTTTTAAAATATCTTAAGCTTCAGAAATTACAGCATTATTAGATATGCACTGTAATATAAAATTCTCTAATATGAATCACTAAAGTGAAGATTTATAAATGCTCAATATGGAATAGTGTCAACTGCAACAAATTACAGTTCACTTCAACAGGAAGGCAGGGAAGAAAATGAAGGTAAGGTGAATCTGTAAAAGGTGTAGTCAAGCTACCTAACTTAAAACGTTTAATTTTTTTGCTCTGTTTCCAGAAATAAAATTCATATAACTATAGTCATAACTATAGAGTGGCAAAAACTCTGGTGTTCTTTGCTGCGCTGTATACTTCAATATTTAAAGAAAATTGTACCTTAGCTTGTAGTTTCAAAATTTTCTCATGTCATATAAAGAGAGACTGAAAGACCTGGTGTTGTTCAGCTTGGCCAGGAGGAGGCTTGGAATCATTCCTGCCTTTAACTGCCTAGTTAGTACTTAGACTAAAGACAGAAGAAAACAATTTGTGGAGGGGCATAGCAAAAGACAACAGGCAAATGTTTCAGCAAAGAAAATTCCAGGGGAACACATGGAAAAGAGTCCTCACACTGATAGTAGTCAAACACTGTTCAGAAAGTCTATGGAATCTTCATCCTTGGAGATATTCGGCATCTGACTGGACACATCCCGGGCAATCTAATGTAAATTTAAAGATGACTACCATTAGAGCAGGAGATTTGACTACCCTTCAGTGGTCATCTAAATTATCTATACTTAAAATCTAATCTTAAAATCTAAGATCTAAATTATTGCTTGATCTGAAGATTTGTAAGCAGTCTGCATGGCATATGGGAACAATCAATTGTCTAAAATTCAAGTTCTCCCTTGATCACTCTTTCTCTGAACTGGAGAATATTTCATTTCTTTCTTTACATGAGGGCTGGAAAATAATCTGCCTGAGGCTCAGTAATACATCATTCATCCTGGCTGAAAAAAACAGCAAACTAATTTTAAGTACTACCAGCTCTGTGAACATACACAGTCATTGAGAAAGAGGTTCTTCTTATCATTTTTAGGTAGTTACAGTACAGAGATTCACATCTGAGCTACTTATTAATATTCTTTTAAGTAAATAGAAAGAAAAAGGGTTCTAATGAGCAGTTCATCTGGTCTACTTCAGATATGTCAGCAGAATGATGCCTTGAAATGGGCTATTTTTTCTGCCATTGGCTAAAAATATAATACAGGCAGCTAGCTCAACATTAAAAGTGTACTCTCTAGATACTCAAATGAAGTTAATCTCAACCTAGTTATCTTGTGAAAGGTGTTCATATCTTTTTCCTTTGTTATTTTCTCAGGTAGACTCATCACCAGTGTAGTGGGTTTACATGGCAAGGTTTTGGTAGCGGGGGGCCATAGGGGTGGCTTCTGTGAGAAGAATCCAAAAGCTGCCCCATGTTAGATAAGGGGCCCGCTGCTGTCCAGAGCCAAGCCGATAAGCGATGTTGTTTGCACCTCTGTGAGAGCAGATTTAAGAAAGAGAAAAAAAATAATGCGGCTCAACAGTAGCTAGGAGAGTGAGGAGTGAGAAACAGCCCTGTAGACACCAAGGTCAGTGAAGAAGGAGGGGGAGGAGTGCTCCAGTCGTCAGAGCAGAAGTTTCCCTGTGGCATGTGGAGAGGCCCCTAGTGGAGCAAGCTGTCCTCCTGCAGCCCATGGGTCCCACATGGAGCAGATCTCCATGCTGCAGCCCATGGAGAAGCCCCCGGTGGAGCAGGTGGATGTGGCCTGGAGGAGGCTGCGGCCCATGGAGAGCCCCACTGGAGCAGGGGATCAGGCAGGAGCTGCTGCCTGTGGGGACCCGTGCTGGAGCAGGTTGCTCCTGACAGATGGACCCTGTGGTATGGACCCATGTGGGAACAGTTCTTGAAGAGCTGATGCCTGTGGGCAGCCCCCACAGGATCAGTTCAGGAAGGATGGCATCCCGTGGGAGGGACCCCACATTGGAGCAGGTGCAGAGGGGTAACTGAGAAGGAGCAGTGGAGACAAAATGTTAGGGACTGACAGCAATCCCCATTCCACCGTTCCCCTGTACTGATTGGGGGGGAGGAAGTGGAAGAGGGTGGATGGGGGGAAGGCGTTTTTGGTTTCTTTCTTTTGTTTTTCACTTCTCTAGCTTGTAAGCAGCAGTCAATAAATTTTAGTATCTCCCTACTGTGAGTCTGTTTTGCCCGTCACAATAATTGTTGAATGAACTCCCTGTCTTTATCTCAACACTTGAGCCCATTGCATTTTATTTTCTCCCCCTTTCCCTCTGAGGAGCAGGAGCGAGAGAGCAGCTGTGGTGGAGCTCATCTGACCACCTGAGTAAAACTACCACAACCGGGTACCATACCCATGTAGTTCAGAGTTTGAGTGAGGACCAAACTGGGGAGAGACAAGTAATTGTGACATCCTATTGGGATTTTGTTACAGATAACACTACAGATAAAGCTGAGAAAATGTACTAAGCCTTCTTTAAAAACCTTGAGAAAGTTTCTGAATCACAGAACCTGGTTCTCATGGGGGAATTTCACCTCCCAGACATCTGCTGGATGGGCAACATAGTGAGACACAAACAGTCCAGAAAGTTTCTGGAAAGCATTGGGATAAGCATTGGTAAAATCACTGCACATTTTGTGCTGGTATTCATTGGCAAGGAAGAACCAATTGGGGATGACATAATAAATGGAATTTTTGGCTGTAGTGACCTTAAATATGGAAGTCAGCTATCCTGAGGTGAGGAAGGAGAATAACAGAGTGCAGACTTTGCACTTCAGGAAAACTTTTTGAATTATTCATGAAACTGGTACTTGGCATCACAATAGCAGGCAGCTCTGAAAGGCTAAGAGCTTCAGAAAGCTGGAAAGCTTTGTCCCACTGCAAGGATGGTCCAGTCTGATACTTGGAAAGACAAGCAGACTCCTGATAGGGGACTGTCTTGGCTAAGATGGGACCAATGGCTGGAGTCCTGAGGCAGACAGGTAACAACACAGGTAGGGAGAGACTGCACAGGAGGAATCTAGAAATGTTGTTCAGGCATATAAGGATGGTATCAGAAAAGCTGAAGTTCAACTGGAATTGAGCAGAAAGCCCTAAATAGACCAAACCTTGAGCAGGCCAGTATGATTCCAGAGCTGACCGTGCTTTGGGCAGGGGTTTGGACTAAAGTCCTCCTGAGGTCCCTTCCAGAGTAAATTATCCCCTTTAGTACCGAAATAAGGACTAGAAGGAAAGATCAAGAGGGAAAACATACTTTGTTTTCATGAAAACTGAGGGTATTGCAATCAAAACAAACAAACAAAACAACAACAAACACTGTTAGGTAACCCACTGTTTTATCTGCCATAGAAAAAGAATAATAAATGCTTAGTCAGTAAATTTTAGAAACTAGTTCATACTAAATAAAATCAGCATAAACTTTGGTCTAAAGATTTAACTTTGCATGTTTAAAAACACTGAAACCATTACAAGAACTCATCAAAACCCATTCAGAATCTTCTGCAAGTGTCTCCTTAAACTCTACATAAGAAGAAAAGTTAACAGAATATGTTTTAGTTAGTGTTTTGAAACAAATCTCCCAATCTTTAGCAAACAAATACTGACATAATATGACTTGAAGCATGATTGAATTTAGAAATTCCTGACTTCTCTCTAGGATCCTGCTATTAAAACACACACAACACTTTTGTTAGAAAGATAAAAACATTTTAATCCACAAAAAATACAAAGGCAGACATTCCTGAGTGTTGGAAGGTAATATGACTCTTTCAGACTGCTATACAAATTGTGTTGTGTTTGACTTTTTTAAGCTGGGTGCTTTGTTATAAACACATTAAAGAGCACTGCTCCTGGAGCAGACATTTATTCCGGCATCATTCAACATTTCTTTTTATTAAAATCAGAGATATGTGGAAACCTTCTGAGATAAAAGTTGTTGAGGTTTTATTTGCCTAGAAGTTGTGCGTTGTCTCCACATGTTTAAATGTTTCAAATATAAGAGGTATTAGATGGTCCAGGGCTTTTAATCTTGAATTAATTTATGGTTTATGATGTAACTACGATGTAAAGTCATCAGTTTCTGATGTCAGTCTGGAAGCTTAAGTAAACTTAAATATCCCACATATACTAGCATTTCTCTCACTGTAATCTGAAATATAAAGGTTCTTGTAGTCATCTTATTACTACTGCAATGGTAGGGAATTATGATCATGACCAGATACGAAGATGGGCTATGAATATGGTGAAGGATCTGGAGGGGAAGATATTTGAGAAGGGGCTGAAGTCACTTGGTTTGTTCAGCCTGGAGAAGAGAAGATTGAGAGGAGACATCATCGTGGTCTACAGCTTCCTCTCAAGGGGGAGTGGAAGAGCAGGTGTTGGCCTCTTCGGTGACCAAGGAAATGGCTGGAAGCTGTGACAGGGGAGGTTCATGCTGGATGTCAGGAAAAGGTTCTTCACTGAGAGGGTGGCTGGGCACTGGAACAGGCTGATTTTTTGGGTGGTCCTTTGGGGACTCAGGAGATGGACTCGGTGATTCTTGTGGGTCCCTTCCAACTCAGGTTATTCAATGATTCTGTGATTCTATGATAGGTTCCTGTACAGTGTAATGTTGACCAATGGCAGGAATAATACTAACATTTCCACAGTCATACATAAATTAAAAGAGTTCTTTATTCTGTAGATTTTTTTATAGGTGTTTTGCAGTTTTGCAGGTGCTTTTTCCCACTCAGAAAATGCTGCAACCTATTAGTTCATTGGATGAGGAACATGCTTCAGACTTCAGAATACATGATGGTAAAGAAGGATGTTTTTTATTTGTTCAATATGACTTAATACCTTCTTGATGTGTTACAGCTGACCAAAGAAGAACTGTGATCTTGGGAGTACTCAGGTTGAAAATAAAATGCAGAAAACAAAAATTATGTTTCACCTACCAGTTTCAATTGAGGATCAAGCTTACACACAGTATATTTTGGCTTGTGAAGTTATAAAACAATCAGAGAATGAAAATCATGTGGTTCTAAAATGAGAATAGAAATATGACAGAAAACCAGGCAGTCAGAAGTAGAAATGAAAAGCCTGAATATTTCTGCCTCTTTCAATGATCAGACCAGTATCAGGAGAATTTGGATTAACTGTCACTCATCAGGAGAACAGGGATTCAATTGATTTAACGCAGTGAAGAGAAAGGAAGCTGAGGAAAGCATTGGGGAGATATTTGGGGGCACAGTATTATTTTTCTTATTTTAATAACATAATTATGTAAGTCCTTAAAGAAACAACATCTTCTGGAACTCCTTGCACTAACACATAAACTTTTGTCACATCTGTGATATTATTTCTTAATGTATAATAATTATAATATTTATGTAATATAATAAGAATATAATTATTCATGATTTCTTATTTAATCAGTGGTCATGACACTGTAGCAGTATGAAGAAGTTGACCCTGTTCTTCAGCACCTTTTAAAAAATCAGATCTCTATTTGAGGATGATTGTTTTCATCCTTTATTAGTTTCTCAGTGTGGTATCAGAATACTGACAATTGAACAACCGTATATGACACTCATGTGTAGAAAAAAAATATTTTCTGTACTTTGTTTAAGCCTATTCTCATTTCTATTCTTTTGAAGTTACAGTAATTGCACTCTTGTATGTATTTTTGGGGAGAAAAATATTAAAATGGATGTTATCTGAAATAATAATTTATAGAGGACTGCACTGAAACAATATATTATTGAGCTTTCACAAGGTTAAAAAATTCTTTGCCTATTTAATAAAATGGTATTATGCATTTTACATATGTAACATAAGATTATCATCCATGAGGTATGACAAAGAGACACAAGATCAAATCCTGGCCACATTTATCTTTCTGTAAACTTTGATTTCCCTAAGAGTTATCAAGACCCGAGCTATTTTGATTGATTCTATTCTGTTTAGATTTTTTCATTTGTTTTAAATAACTTGTAGCCAGTTCTTACTTTATTCCGTTCTATATGAAACTTCTGTTATAAAATAAACATTTTGAGATTATCAACCAAAATAACTTATTTTAAGCAGTCCAGGGATTATGAAAGCAGTCATATTCCATCTTTTGGTTAGAAGACATCCTTCACAAATATTCTATTTCAGTACCACTTCATGGCAAGCAGTTGTATTCTGAAGTTATTTATGGACCTGGGTATGTCCATGCACAAGTATGAAATCTACAAAAAAAAATCTAGTTATGACTGTGGGTTTCCTGGCTCATCTGTAATTTTACCTTTACACTGGGAACATCAAAAAAAAAAAAAATCTGTAAAATAAATTCATGTCAAACCTATGCAATATTGACATCAGTGATTTCCTCTGGCAACAATATGGACATTTTTTTAACCTTGGCATTTATTGGTTCATATCTAAAGAGGATTGGATTAGGAACAGGAACTGGGAAACAAACCTCAGAAAAGGTGGTGCAGTGCTTTGGTGTGGGTGACCTTCCAATCTCTTTTCCCAAATACATTCTTTCCTGCTGCTAAGAAAATGTCTCAGTTTTCTAGAATCATAGGGAATCCACCCTGACTTGACTTGAGCCTGAAAGCTCAAAGGAGCTTTCCTAACATTAAAATTAACTGCATTGGTGCTGTTTGGAATGGAGTTAGCTTTCTTCACAGCAGTCTATATGGTACTGTGTTTTAGATTTGTGGACGAACAGTGTTGATAACATGTCAGTGCTTTAGCTACTAATGCTTGCACAGTGTCAACGCCTTCTCTGTTTCTTACTTGGCTGCCCAAATGAGTTGACTGGGGCTGGGCAAGAGGTTGGGAGGGAATACAGCTGACTAAAACTGACCAAAGGGATATTCCATACCGTATAACATCATGATCTGCAATAAACCTGGGGGAGTGGGGTTGTGGGGGTGGGGAGGTTTCTCCAGAGTAGCCATTGCTTGGAAACAGGCTGGACATCAGTATACTGGTTACAAGTGATTTCTTTTGCATCACTTTTTTCTTTTCTTCTTTACTTCTTAAAAAATATCTTTATCTTGATCCCTGAATTTTTTATTTTTTTTTGTTTTGTTTTGTTTTGGTTTGGTTTGGTTTGGTTTGGTTTTGTCACTTTTGCCCTTCTGATTCTCTCCTCCATCCCACTGTGAGGTACTGAAGAAGTTGCTGGGTGGGGACTTACCTGTCAGCTAGGGTCATCTTTGAGGTTGATCCCAGCTAACTTTAAAGGATATCTGGAGCAGCTACAAATAGAGAATGAACACCTTGAGAGGAAAAAAAAAAACAGAGTCTGCCCTGCAGATATTCTTGGCTTCTGATGGAGTAAAAAGCTGTCAAGCTTTTCAGTGAAATCCACAATTTCAGTACAGGGAATCAGATTTTTTATTTTTTTATTTTTTTTCAAGAATAGACACCGAAGAGGAACCTTTGTGAGGCACAGGGTGCAACAAGGACAAGTCACGTTATGAAATGCTCTGTGATACTACACATCATAAAATTTCAGTTAAGAATCTCCGCATTTGTTAAGTGTACAAAATATATGGCCGGTAGACAAGATTAACTAAGAGTGCACAACAGAAAAAGAAATATTTTGTTTATTATAACCTTAAATCTGTTTTTACATATCACTATTTTGCTTCACAATACTGTTCCAGGCAGTATTTCAGGTAAGAAATGTTTTGGAAATATTTTATTTCATTTAATATCTAAGTCCTGATATGCTATATATGAATAATATACTATTGTATTAATATTAAATTGTGTCTGGCTCCCAGTAGACTACTCAGGCTAGATAATGTCTATCCCACATAGAAATCCTTTACCCCATCAATACTTATATATTCAGCATTGTAATTATCAGTAATTTATTAGAAAGAATACGTATCAAATAATAACCAGGGTCTTTAAAAGATATTTCAATATATCTTATCTTTCAAGAACAAGACAAAAGCCATTCCTTTTAAATGAAAGCAAATCAGTCTTTCCCACCTCTATTTTTGATCCCTCCTGTATTTTGTTTTCCATTCACAGAATTAGCAGCCAACCTAAATAGTGTAATACATCCATATTAATCTACAAATGGAACACCTTAAGCTATTGTTTCCAATTTGTTTAACATTTTCCAGCTGAATTACTACTTTTTATGCAAGGTAAAAAGGAACTTTGCCAATATCTCATTTGTTCCCATATTCCCATCCCCAATCCCCCAAATCACTCTTTGGTGGGTAAAAAATATATAAAAGCTAACTACTGAGTAGTTACTTAGTCACTGTTTTTTTTTGTTGTTGTTGTTGATTTTTTTTTCAGATCATTTTTAATTTCATATTCTCCTAAGGCATTGACTGCAAGTGTTCGCAAACAATTTGTAAAATAAATGTACGTTCTTGAGAATAGATCTGTAATGCCAAACAATGGATATTTTTTTTACCCTCTCTGTGACACTTGTCATCCTATAGCTGTAGTAACTTAATGCTTTTTCATCCTCCATGCTCTCAAGAGTAAAATCAGGATAGACAAGTTTGTCACCATGGTAGCAAAACACTACATGCATTTTAACCAAAGCAGATGCAGAGAGTACAAATCCTAAGATTTTTTTTTTTTTTGGTTTTGGAGTGCTTTGAGGTGGATCACTTAAATATGAGTCCCTACATAATAAGGAAGTGGAATATTTCCCCGCTTTTGAATGCTAAAGAAACCTGTATATTCTGTACCCCTGCTTGTATTTCCCCTGAGAAATGGCATAAAGCTAGTTATCATTTCTTTTCCCTTAAGGCAGACAATGAAACCTTTTTACAGTAAAGTTGTTATTTAAAAGATGAGGTCATTTTTATAAGAAGTTTGCTACAATGCAAAGACTTTCACCTTGTGATAATATCACTCTAGTTCACAAAATAACTAATGGAAAATTAAGGAAATGGATATGATTTATGAAGGTCTGAATAGTAAGATGGTACCTCAGAGCAGGTACCTTAAATGTGCTGCATAGCTCCTGGCTAAGGCAACTATGTCAGACAAAAGGAATATGGAGGAGGAGTATTTTCTGAAATACAGTCTCTTTCTTCAGCTATGATGTCTGACTAAAGATAGGTGTCTCAGGTGTCATTCACCTTCCCTCATGGTCCTTTTCATTGCAAAACATATTCCTTTTGGGTTACAACCCTATTAGGAAAACATGCTTGATGGATGGTAATACACAGCAGAGGCACATATAAATTAGATAAAATCATCTGAAACCTGATGGGAATTGGCTGAAATCTGCTGAAATGACAAAGTCAATTTCCTTCCTACTTACTCTTTCATTTTCTCCCATATCTGAACTAGTACACCTATTAGTGAGTGTCAGCTAATACTCACAAAGAGAGTGTGGCTCTGCTTTGCACTTTTTTCCTTCAGCTGGTTTAAGGATGACTTGTCTGAATTAGGACAGCCTCCTCCTTTCCAATTTTTATAATCCTTTTGCACTTTGGTACCCTGTGGTTGTGCTTTGCACAACACTATTGTGCCAGCAGGAACAGCAATTAGGCAATACCCTATAGACAAAGCATTGTCAGAGCTGAATCCATGTGAATATATAAGCACAGAATCCAACCAACTTCCTACTGCATTCAGCAAAACCAGACAGGTCTACCCTGTGCAACAGGTTGCAACCCCTAAAGGTACCTGGAGGCAATTTCTACAATCTCTCCCTACCGCTTTCTCTGCAGGGAGGCCATGCTTCTCTGTACTGTCCCAGGCTGAAAATATTGAGAAGGCACAGTCTAGTTAATTATACATCTATTTTGTAACCACCAAAGGCCTCTGCTGAATATCCCTCTAGCCTCTTCTCACTTCTTCCTCCACTCCAAGTATTGCAGGAAATAAAAGGATCTCATAAAATTGAGAGCAGCTTGTGGATTGAGTTTAGTAGTGCTGAAGTAGGCACTTTATTACTATTCACTCTGTTATAAGTCAGCCTCAACTGCAAACAATTAGAAACGCTATAGATGGAGGACATAAAGATATTCAATCCTGCAAAAACAGCTTAAAATTTGTACTTAAAGCAGAAATTTAATATAAGAGTGACATTCTTTGTGGTTTATAGTTCATTGCCAGTATTTTTGTTTCTGCAAATTGAGAACCACTTATTTTTTATTTTTTTTTTTAGTTAGCTATTATCTAGTACTGACTTTATTGCAAGCAACACTTGTTTGCAAGATCTTTAATCTTCTTGTTTATTGCATAGTATTATTGCAGTGAATGGTATTTTCCTGCACGAAAATATCTTCAAAAAAAAAAATCATATTAAATGAGATCCTGGATATTAACATTAAAAATCCAGTCATTTTTTCCTCATGTTATTTGCTTGTTCAGTCCACTTCAAATAATAGCTTATTAAAATGGTTAAAACAGAATAATCGTATTTCCTAAGAACGATTCTTCATAAAACAGGTAGGGGAGAGACACTCTTCCCTTGTTTCCATTCCAAGTATCTCATACTTTAATGAAGACATACTGTAAACTTCAGCCATCATTGTACAGTAACTATGGCAAACACAAAGGTGACTGTTACATATGCATTATTCTATAAAAACCTTTTTAGTCCTTATTCTTCCAAGTATGCACAGCCCTGGCCTGCACTGAAATGGGGCCCTGGGCCATGGGCAAGGGTGTGGGATAGCCCCATGTGAGGCTGGACAAGGACAGTTGGTGTCCTCAGGGCCCTGAAAACAGCCTCTCCTGTCAGCAATGCCTGTTCTCACACCTTACAAGGGCTGGGTTTGGGAGATACTCACTGCAAAATGCCCTAGTTTCAGCTGGAGAATTGTTTGCTGGTTTCATACAGAGCTCCTTAGGTCCATAGTGCTTCTGAGCACTATGTTGGTGAAGACTTCCTTAAATGAGTTTAGATTTCAAAATTTGCTTCACTTGATCCTCTGGAAGATCCTCTGGCTGCCCCTGCACTCTGGCTAGCTGGTGAAAAAGTCTGGTGATATGGCTTCACAAGGTATATGAGGAACATTGGGTGGGTGAATCTTCGGGGTTCATGGGCGTTCCAGGCAGCAGCTAAGGCAGTGAGCAGTGGTGAAAAGTCCTGTTGGCTATGGTCCAGTCTGGCAAAAGTTTGAACTGTCTGGAGCTGTTCACCAGAAAAATAAACCTGGTAAATGACGGAGAAAGTCATGTTTGGTCTGTCTGTCTGTCTGATGACCTATTAAAGATGGTTTTGGCATTGTTCAGCTGGGGTAGCGGGGAAGGTTTTGACCTGCTGAAGTATGTCTCTAGCTGCCAGTAGATGCGTGAGGCAATTGGATGACTTTGCGAATTAGCAAAGAGTGTCTGCTGTGTGGATACATGAATGTAATTATTACAGAAAAAGGCTGCCAGTGGGAAGAGAATGATTTTCTCTGGGCATCTTGAAGACAATTACTGTAATACCATGGATATGGCTTCAGGATCTGATTCTTACTGTCTGGACGTTGGTCTAATGACAGGAGCTGAAGCTGCCTTGAATGTGGAGGATGACTATGAACTCCTTCCAATATCTATCTGTGAACAGGATGTTACTTTATTGGAGGCCATGTCATCAGACCACTCAGTAGGACAAGTTATGTGGGGCCATGGGCACCTTCTGAAGGGTCTACAGGTACAGGTACAGGTCTACAGTCACTAGGATGCTGCATTTTCCTTCAAGGTCAACAGGTCTGCTGAGAAATCAAAAGCTATTGGAAGGTGGCTAGAACACTGTGGAGACCAAATGGCACGACATAATACTTGTAGAGTCCATGACGGGTATGAAAAGCATTTTCATGCATTTCACTGCCAGATTTGGAGCAAACTGTAAGCCCTTCACATGTCCAGCTTTGTGAGTCATTGAACACCTGCAGACATTCAAAGGCCCTGAGTCAGAGGCAAAGGACACTGGTTCTTCAACAGCATGTCTGCAGTCTTCTCTGAGGCTGGGATCCCCATCCATCCATCTTTTTGTTGAAAAATATGGGGGTCACAACAGGAAAAGTGAAGGAGCACATCAGCCTCTGTGACAGACTGTTCTTGAGGTACTTCTCCAGGGTTGCTAATTTAGAATATGACAAAGCACAGATCACAGAATCACAGAATCGTCTAGGTTGGAAGAGACCTCCAAGATCATCTAGTCCAACCTCAGCCCTAACACTAACAAGTCCTCCACTAAACCATATCACTAAGGGCTACATCTAAACGTCTTTTAAAGACCTCCAGGGATGGTGACTCAACCACATCCCTGGGCAGTCCATTCCAGTGCCTAACAAGCCTTTCAGTAAAGAAGTTCTTCCTAACATCCAACCTAAACCTCCCCTGGCACAACTTTAGCCCATTCCCCCTCGTCCTGTCACCAGGCACGTGGGAGAATAGACCAACCCCCACCTCTCTACAGCCTCCTTTAAGGTACCTGTAGAGTGCGATGAGGTCTCCCCTGAGCCTCCTCTTCTCCAGGCTAAACAAGCCCAGCTCCCTCAGCCGCTCCTCGTAAGACTTGTTCTCCAGACCCCTCACCAGCTTCGTTGCCCCTCTCTGGACTCTCTCGAGCACCTCCATGTCCTTCTTGTAGCGAGGGGCCCAAAACTGAACACAGTACTCGAGGTGTGGCCTCACCAGAGCCGAGTACAGGGGGACAATCACCTCCCTAGACCTGCTGGCCACACTGCTTCTTATGCAGGCCAGGATGCTGTTGGCCTTCTTGGCCACCTGAGCACACTGCTGGCTCATATTCAGCCGACTATCAACCAGTACTCCCCAGGTCCTTCTCTGCCAGGCAGCTTTCTAACCGCTCTTGTCCCAGCCTGTAGCGCTGCTTGGGGTTGTTACGCCCCAGGTGCAGGACCCGGCACTTGGCCTTGTTGAACTTCATGCAGTTGACCTCAGCCCATCGGTCCAGCCTATCCAGATCCTCCTGCAGAGCCTTCCTTCCCTAGAGCAGATCGACACACGCACCTAACTTGGTGTCATCTGCAAACTTACTGATGGTGCACTCGATCCCCTCATCCAGGTCATCAATAAAGATATTAAAGAGGACCGGCCCCAGCACTGAGCCCTGGGGGACTCCACTAGTAACTGGCCTCCAACTGGATTTGACTCCATTCACCACAACTCTTTGGGCCCGGCCATCCAGCCAGTTTTTAACCCAGCAAAGCGTACGCCAGTCCAAGCCACGAGCAGCCAGTTTCTTGAGGAGAATGTTGTGGGGAACGGTGTCAAAAGCCTTACTGAAGTCAAGGTAGACCACATCCACAGCCTTCCCCTCATCCACCAAGTGTGTCACTTGGTCATAGAAGGAGATCAGGTTCGTGAAGCAGGACCTACCTTTCATAAACCCATGCTGACTGGGCCTGATCGCCTGGTTGCCCTGCAAGTGCCGCGTGATGACATTCAAGATAATCTGCTCCATGAGCTTCCCTGGCACAGAGGTCAAGCTAACAGGCCTATAGTTCCCCGGGTCTACCCTCCGGCCCTTCTTGTAGATGGGTGTCACATTTGCTAGCCGCCAGTCGACTGGGACCTCCCCTGATAGCCAGGACTGCCGATAAATAATGGAAAGCGGCTTGGCCAGCTCCTCCACCAGTTCGCTCAGTACCCTCGGGTGGATCCCATCCAGCCCCATCGACTTGCGTACATCCAAGTGTTGTAGCAAGTCGCCAACCATTTCCTCATGGATGGTGAGGGCCACATCCTGCTCCCCATCCCCTTCCACCAGCTCAGGGTACCAGGTATCCAGAGAACAACCAGTCTTGCCGCTAAAGACTGAGGCAAAGAAAGCATTGAGCACCTCAGCCTTTTCCTCATCTTTTGTAACTAAGTTTCCCCCCGCATCCAGTAAAGGATGGAGATTCTCCTTAGTCCTCCTTTTTGCGTTGATGTATTTGTAAAATCGTTTTTTGTTATCTTTAATGGCAGTAGCCAGATTGAGCTCCAGATGAGCTTTGGCCTTTCTAATTTTCTCCCTGCACAGCCTCGCAACATCCTTATAGTCCTCCTGAGTAGCCCCCCCTCCTTTTCCAAAGATTATAAACCCTTCTTTTTCTCCTAAGCTCAAGCCACAACTCTCTGCTCAGCCAGGCCGGTCTAGTTCCGCGTCGGCTCGTCTTTGGGCACGTGGGGACAGACCGCTCCTGAGCCATTAAGATTTCCTTCTTGAGGAGTGCCCAGCCTTCCTGGACTCCTTTGCCCTTCAGAACCTCCTCCCAAGGAACTCTGCCAGCCAGTGTCCTGAACAGCTCAAAGTCAGCCCTCCAGAAGTCCAAGACAGCGGTTTTACTGGTCCCCTTCCTGACTTCGCCAAGAATAGAGAACTGAACCATTTCGTGGTCACTCTGCCCAAGACAGTTTCCGACCACCACATTTCCCACCAGTCCGTCACTGTTTGTGAACAGAAGGTCTAGCGGGGCACCTCCCCTGGTAGGCTCTCTAACCAGCTGCATCAGGAAGCTATCTTCCCTGCTCTCCAGAAGCCTCCTAGACTGCTTTCTCTGGGCTGTGTTGTGCTTCCAGGATATGTCTGGGAAGTTGAAGTCCCACACGAGAACAAGCGCTGATGATTTCGCGGCTTCTGCCAGCTGCCTGTAGAACTCCTCATCCGTCTCCTCATCCTGGTTCGGCGGTCTATAACAGACCCCCACCAGGATGCTTGCCTTGTTGGCCTTCCCTCTGATCCTAACCCACAGGGACTCAACCTTATCAGTCCCAGCCTCAAGTTCCTCAACATCTAAACACTCTCTAATATAGAGAGCCACACCACCACCCCTTCTGTGCTGCCTGTCCCTTCTGAAGAGTCTATAGCCAGACATTGCAGCGCTCCAGTCATGAGAGTGGTCCCACCACGTTTCCGTGATGGCAACCAAGTCGTAGCCTTCCCGCTGCACGATGGCTTCCAGCTCCTCTTGTTTGTTGCCCATGCTGCGTGCATTAGTGTAGATGCACTTCAGTCGGGCCATTGCCTTCTTCCCCGGCTTTGCCATTGTTCCCCCCGGCACAGCTCCAACAGGCCTTCTTTCAGCCCCATCCCTCTTCTTTCCTAGTTTAAAGACCTCTCAACGAGCCCTGCCAACTCCTGGGCTAGGATCCATTTTCCCCTTAGAGATAGGGACCCGTCTGCGGCCATCAGGCCGGGTGCCGAGTAAAGCGCCCCATGATCAAAAAACCCAAAATTTCTGTGTTGGCACCAGCCTCTGAGCCACGTGTTAATCAGCTGGGCTTTCCCTGTCCTCTCGGTACCCCTCCCTGCTACTGCAGGGATAGATGAAAACACCACCTGCACTCCCGCTCCAGCCACTAACCGTCCCAGTCCCCTAAAGTCCCGTTTGATAGCCTTCAGGCTTCTCTCTTCAATATCATCACTGCCAGCCTGGACTATCAAAAGAGGGTAGTAGTCAGAGGGGCGAACCAGGTTGGGAAGCTTCCTGGCAATATCCCTGACCCTGGCCCCAGGGAGGCAGCAGACTTCCCTACGGGTAGGGTCACGTCGACAAACAGGGCCCTCCGTTCCCCTGAGAAGGGAGTCGCCTACTACGATCACCCTTCTGTCTTTCTTGGTGGAGGCAGTCTTGAGGCATGGAGTCGGCTTCCTCACCCTAGGCATCCTCCTGGGTAGACTTTCTACCTCATCCTCACCCACCGGTCTCTCAAGCTCCAGGGCCTCAAATCTGTTGCGTAAGGGCACCTGGGAAGGTGGGGCCGGTAGGGGGGGGCATTGCCTGAAAGGTCGAGCAGGGACCTGTCTCCATCCCTCCTCAACTTCTAGGTCCCCTCCCTCTGCCCGACAGTGACAGGGCAGGGGGTCCATCCCCATTTGGGGTGTCTCACCCCGGTACCTCTCCTTCAGGCCCTGCAGGGAGTCACTCCACCAGTCTATCTCCCGCTCACACTCCCTAATAGCCCTCAACCTCTCCACCTCCTCTTTGAGTTCTGCCACCAGGCGGACCAGGTCATCCATCCACCTGCTCGCACCTCACACACACGGCGCCTCTGCCTCCCTCAGATGGCAGCAACAGGCTCAGGTAGTCCCTGCACCCAGAGACCTGAACTGCCGCATTGTTGAGCAGGCGGTCAGTCTGGGTGGCCACAGACTTTCTAGAGAAAGTGCTCTGCCTGGTGAAGACCATCGCAGCCCGGCTAGTAGTCGACAGCCGTTAAAGATGTTGTTCTTATGGGCGGGGGGAAACTCTGCCCTCTCCACCCTCCCTGCTCGCCCTGCCTGCGCGAACTGCCGCGTCCCACCTTGTGACGCGCCACGCCCTGTTTGCCCGCCCTGTTCACCGCGCTCCTGGTCGCTTGCGCTCCCTAGGGGCTGCTTTTGAACGGCCGGGGAGGGGGCGCTGCTGGCTCCGCCTACGCCTCGTCAGCCTCCCTCGCGGGGGCTGCCGGGTCCTGGCGGCTCCCTCGAGTGGCCTCGATGTTGGAAAAAAAGCCCTGCCTGTCCCGATCCCCGGCTCCGCTGCAGAACGCGTCTGCCCCGGAGCTGATCGCCTCGGCAAGTGGCTGCCTGATGCTCCTGAAGGGAACTCTCTATCTCAGAAAGTTCCTTCTTCCCAATAAGTTCATTCTTCCTAAGATAGAAAATTCCTTCTTTCTTGAAATCAATGCAATGGGAAGTTATGCAGGCATTGGAATAGCAGAGTTCCTTCCTCTTTCTTGAAGACATAAGCAAAGTTGCTGTACTCATCTGGGAGCACTGAATAGGGGGAGGCCCATTTGTCTAGGGCAGGGTGATGATCCTGGGGTCTGCACAACTCACTGCTGCAGCCTGTGGGGCTGGGCAGAACTGAAGAATCTCAGGGCTGAGGCTGTGTTGTGGTAAGGACATGCCACAACCAGGAAATATCACATTTGGTATGGGTAATTTTGTTATTATGTTCCTGGCTTGAAATCCTCCAGGTGAAGGAGGACTGCCACACTCAGAAGTGCTCTTGGCAGCAGACACAGTAAGGGTAATGGCACAGACAGCCTGCTGCTCATAAGGGGCAGTACCTGGGGCACTGTGACAGATGCACTTAACTCCTTGACCAAACTAGCTGTAGTTTGGTTTAGGCTCTGAAGGAAGTAAAGAGCCTGAACCAAACCTATAATGCAGGCCTATAACCTGAATGGGCCATGAACTTCTTTAATTCCAAACTATTATTTGAAACGCACACAAGATCAGGTTGCCTATTGTGCTTTCATATTCATGTGTGGAAACCAGAAAATCGATCATGCAATTATTACTTGAATAGCAGGAGGTTCTTCCAAGACTAATTTTCAAAGAACAAAAGAAGCTGTGGGTAGAAGGAGCCTTTTGCTTACCTTCTCCATCTTACACAATCTGTCTAAAAGTCAACCACTTTGTTCTATAGTATGACACTTTGCACTATAATATGGGTGAGCTTTTTTTGAAGCTCTCCCTGGTAAGCCAGTGGCTGCATTGCAGTGATCTGCCCTTCAGTTGGGATACTTCTCAAGGTTATTCCTTGAGATTGAGAGACCTCTTACCTCTGGAGATCTTTGGTAAGTAACTGATATCATGCATAACTTATATCATAGGGCATTAAGATCTTGTATTGGTAATTTTGAGCCATTATATCTTCTGTGCAATAAGTAACAAGTTGAACCTTGCCGCTGAAGTCTGATAAGCCTCACTTTTGCAATATTTTACTACAACATTTTTGCTATTATCTTTGGCAGTGATTCTGTTGACAGTTTAAATCTCACCCATGACAGGCACTCAGACACTGTAGTGGGGAAAACACCCCCCCAAGATTCCCAGGGCTGGCTCTTGCCCTCAGGCTCTGGGTGCCCCCTTCCCACAGGGATGCACAAGGTTCCCACTTGGCAGTGAAGGAAGAGACTGTGTTTCCACAGCCAGGGCAGCCTGGGATGGTAGGGAAGGGGCAGATGTGCATGACAGGGGATGCCTAGGTGCCAGGGCTGGCTCAATGGGACACATCATATGGTGATGTCCTGTGGGTGATCCTCACATTTGCAGCAGTGATCGTGGTGGGGGAAGTATAGAGAAGCCATGGACTAGGGGAAGTATACAGAAGCCATGGACTAGGGTAAGCATCTCTGAAGAGGACAAATTCAGGCCAGTTAAGGCCCATTTGTGCCCTCAGAACCCTGGCCAAAGGGTCACAAATAATTTCATATAATTAGTTTCATACAATTAGCTCATATAAAATAATTCTGGCACTTGGATAGAGTCCCGTTCTAAAGAACTGGACCAAGGGAAAGAAAAAAAGTTTCATTTGATGATTACAGATGTCACTGGGCATAGAAGAAGAAATCAATCTAAATGAGGGCAAAGGTTATTATGGCTTTCATATTGCCCCACTATGAATATTTCACATTCATGGGTTCTGAGAAAATTCTGTCACATTTTCTATGTGCCAACTGACTTGAGCATTCAGGGGAGCCTCTCAAATTGAAACCATTCTTTAGCTCACAATGTAACCAGATGATACATCAGACTCTTTTGCTTATTAATGCAGGATTTCGAACATGAAGGTTCACTCCATCTTCACCATTTATCAATCTGTCCATTCAGTCTGAATATCCACACAGAATAATGTTATATGCTGCCTTAGATTTCTGTGTTGCCATAGTAGAGGAAAGCACTGCAAAGACTTTCTTTCATTCTCATTCAGAAATGCTTTGAAGTGCTTCAAAGATAAGAGCACTTCATTATGTTCATAAAGAGTAAAAGTGTCCTACTATGACAAGAACTCTTTTAATATGATGGTTAAGTGAAGCTTAACATTGGTTTCAAATGAATAAAAGCACTTGCTGATGTCAGGTCATGATTCATATTTACCCTCTTAAAGTCCCTGGTTCTCAACAAAAATGCTTACTTCTTAAAAAAAATATATATATACTAGGCTTTTTTTTACAGTGTGTTATAGGATTACATTTACTTGGATTTCTTACAATAAGATGAAACATTTAAATCATTAAGTTGACATTAGAGATAAAAGACTTTCAATTTACTATTCATAAGGCCACCTTCTCTTTTGTGTAGAGGACATACATTAGTGGCTCTCTCGAATCTTGCATTCTGAGAGACTGTGGAACAGCTTTTCAGTGACACAGAACATGTCTGACACTATCCTTCTCATTTAAACTCATGAATTAGGTGTATCTGTCTTACGGTGGAAACAAATTTAATGCAAGAGAAAACAAAGCGTAACACAGTTTTTTCCTTAACTAAATGGTGTACATAATCACTGCCACTATTTCAGTAATTTTCACACTTTAATAATAGGAGGTGAAAGATTTTTTTTTTGACTTGTTTTTGGAATTTTTGAATTGTTTATTCATACTCTAACAACTCACAAGAATTCACAACAAATTTGTTTTTGCTAGGAATTATACAAATAGAAAAATTTACTCTAAAGCACTCTCAGGCTATTCTTGCACACATTTTCTTTTCACATATTGTGGGACATACATTTTTGCAGTGGCCTGTTAAACATCCCTCGTGCCCTGGAAGATTAATTAAACCTAACCACCTTATGTCAAATGCAGATGACATTCTCCAAAAATGATCCAAGGACTTATATCTATTTTATTCTTCTACATTTCAACAATAGTTTGGATACTCTTCTTTCACCAGGAAGAATCTTTTTCCAAGTGTTGAACTTATGTACTTTTTGGGACTAATAGAGAGGACATTTTGTACTGTTCTGCCTCACTTTATGCTCTTGACTTAGTTATTAGGAGCAATTAACTGAAAAATAAGAAAGCTTTGTCCATCCCTGGGCAGTGAGATCTGTAAAGGCATAGCCATCTCTTTCTTGGGTCTCTTTCTCTCTCCTTTTAACAATTTTCTCCTCTGCTCTGTGTTTTCCTGGCATTCACACATCTCCTGCTGTCCCCAGAGACCGCTGCTGTCAGGGATGTGTGAAAGCCAAGTCATTTAAACTCTTTCTGTTTCCCTTGTGTGCTGTTCTTTGAAGAAACACTTTACAATATGGTAGTTATGTCACATAATCCTATCTGTTATGGTTATACCTAAAAGGCAACTGAAGGGGAGCCTAATAGTACCAAAGCTAAAATTTGTGCATTGAGAATACCAGCAGTTTTTCACAAGAGTATTTATAATGCATTTCCACAACTAAATGTGCTAGATTTTGCACAATTAAAGACAAAGCTGAAGCACTGAGTTATTTATTAAAATTCTCATATTTCCACCCATCATGTTATGTGAAATGACATACTAAATAGGAATGAATGTAAAAGATGAGACAAAAATTAACCCTTTCCTGATATCTAGATTAAGCAATCCATTTTGAAAATTCGTAGTACTTAGCAAATAAATAAATAGAAGCCTAAAGCTATTTCAAAATAAGATTTTATTATTTGGCATTTTTTCTCCATTTCCCCCTTAATTCTTAATATTTACCAAGTTTCTGTTCTCTGAAATCATGTCAAAATGAAAATCCAAGAGTGTCCTTTGATATAGTGTATGCTGTATTATAATTTTGATAAATGGTCTCTTATGTATCTCTTTTGATACAGATACCTTCTTATGAAACAGAAAAATTATTGTAGAGAAAGCATAAAAACTTTATTCATGTAGCTTTCATCATTCTTGTAATTTTGTTGTATTATTTTGTTAGCACTTCTTTTTAAGGCCAAAATTAGAAATAAAAGTCTAGCATTTTCAGTCTCTTCAGATGAAATTTTTCTCATCCAAGTCATTTCTGAGGTGGTCTGAACAGTGAATGTGACGTAGAGTATCCTTGAGTGGCTACAGTATATAATTTACTGTTTATAAATATTTCTGTATTGTTCTCTGTCATATTCCTTGTACAGCCTGACATGCTTCCTACTTTCTAGGTCATAGACATATACTGAGCAGAGTGAGTGGTCTTTACAAACCTGACATGATAGAGAGCCATCCCCAGCAACAACAGGAAAGGAGTGTCCCTGCATGCTTCCAAACCATCCTCTATATTCCCACCAGTATATCTCTGAGACATTGCTTCTCTTTGGAGGTAGAAAATGAGAGAAATTCAGGGTATTCCCTCTCATTACCTGTTGACATTTGACCTTTCATTCCTTGATATTTTCCTTGATATTGATATGTTATGCATAGAAGGATATGTTTTGTGCTTTCAGCATAATTAAAGACAGGAAAAAACAGATTCTGAGAATTCTTTGCCTTCCAGTTATTCAATGTGTATTTTTGACTTTGAGAGATGCAAATAAGAAAGTTGGGAAAGGGAGATTAATGAAAGAAGAAGCCCAATGAGGGTGTTTATTTAAGGAGGACTTGTCTACATTGATATAAAGTATTAATTTACAGTGTACTAGATAATGGTTTGTATCAACTAAAGCCAGACTCAGCTCACCTTGTTTAGACACTTCTTTGTGGTATTTAGTTGAGATGAATCTGAGTCTCAGTGTGGATGAGATAAAAGGTAGCTTATTTCCATTTTCCAAGATGGAGAGTTTATGCTGGGAAATAAAATAATATTTTTTTAAAAATGTTATATAACAGTTTCCTTTATAACAAAAAATAAGTTACCCAGACAAGAACTGTTTTTCCACCATACACCCAATCTATTCTAAAGCAGACTTTTTGAAGATTAATTAACAGGGTAGAGGATGGTCTGTATTTCTCATTAAATAGTTGTATATTTCTAGAGGATTCTGAATATTTCATATATATAGATGAAATATTATACACACTATATATAATTTAGTATATAAATATACTAAAATGGCATAAATATACAATAAAGAAAAACAATTTTGGGACAGGATCTGTCAGATAACTGATAAGCTCCCTTTACATACCATGAAGAGAATTAAGGATTTAATCTCATTCTAAGCAGATGTATGAAATAGATGAATCAGAGATTATGGTGCCTGTATCTTTCTAGTGAATAAAGTAAAAGTCAAAAGAGGCTAGTTTTAAGATCTATATTCATTATGCCTACTGTTAAGTAAGATGGATTTCTCCCCCACTGAATTGGATCAGGTCCACTTGAGCAGTGAAACTGAAACTGAAATTTCTTATGAGGTTATCTCATAAAATTTCAAGCTGTAGTATCTGCCAGTAATAGTTTCAGTAATTCATGTTGGTTTTATTTTGCCTTGACCTTGTCACTGCAATTCAATGCTTATTAATTAGATACACATAAAGTTTGCTGATTAAATCAAATATTTTGATTGTATTGTTGCTCATGAGACTTACAGGCAAAAATCCCGTTACAGTTCTGTAATTACATAATGTTGGATGTCTTTGAAAACAAGGCTTTAAGAAATGAGTGCTCAAATGCCCATGTGGATAGAGATATTAGAATCAAATACTTGAAAGAATTTCTGCTTGCAAAATCATTTGAATAAATAGGATTTCTATAAAATTAATAATAAACATAGTTCAAAGGTTGTATTTTTTGTTTCATATCAAATGTAAACTTGCATGGAGCTAATAATTTCCATGGTGCAAGAAGAATAAAAATGGTTAAGTCCATGGTGGCTTTCTGGATATAGAAACTCATACTTTATATCCACTGTCATCATATTTAAGATGTGCTTGACACAGAGTTGCAGAAACTTGCCTTAGTCACCTGTTAAAAGGAAAACAGCAATGGAGGATAAATATGAGAGTCTTGAAGTATAGGAATATTATTTGCCAGTTCACCATGGACAAAAAAAATGTACAGAATGTGACTGACTTTGAATCAGACACTAAAGGAGCTGCCTGTTTGTTTTGTTGTTTGTTTGTTTGCTTGCTTGCTTTCTTGCTTATTTTTGTTTGTTTGTTTTCCTGTTCTTTTTTATTTGTAACCACATATGAAATAGCAGTTCAGAGACAAGACCTACTGTTACCATGTGAAGGATAAGCAGCCTATCAAAAAATATCTATATATTTTGACAGTAGGTACCACATTGTTATCCTAAAATTTTGCTAAATATTTCAACTCCCAATTCTAGGAGCTGAGTAAGCACCATTTAAAAGCTATACTGTGTTGTCAACATGTCAAATTTAGAAAAAGAAAGAATAAAAAAGTTTATTGGAAGACCTGTGAATAGCCACTGGTCTCTTTCTCCAGGGATACCAAGACATAATGCCTATAAAGACAGAGTTATGCCTCTACATGTACATATAATATATATATGTCTAAAAATGTTTAGTGTATACAAATCAGATCACTGTTTTGCAGCTGTATTTTAGATGACGAATATTGTATAAATACATTTATCAGCATATATCATAAATGAAGAAATGACTTCCGAATGTGTAATTAGTAAGTCTCCAACTGATTCAATATGTGCTGCCTAAATAGTTTAGTTCCTCCTTGTGCCAAATACACAGCTTGTGTGTGATAAAGTATGTTGTACCAGAGAAAGAAATAAAAACAACCATCAAGCTGTATACATCTAGATTTTAGGGAAATTGTAATGATAGTTTCTGAAAGGACAAAGGAATATTTATCTGACTCATCACAATTGAAAAGGTCTGTGTTCTCCTTTAGATGGGATCAGGAGAATTTTGACTCAGGTATACAAAGTTTTTAAGGGCCCTCAATCCCACTGAAATTGAAGGAACTGGAAATATGAATGTGTTTCTGGTTCTTGTTGCTGGTCTTTAGTCCTTGGACCTACTGAATGGTCTTCATCTCTCCTTGAAGTGCTCTGTGAACTGTGTTTCTCTCTCTCTCTCTCTCTCTCTCTCTCTCTCTCTTTCCCTTCCTTCCTTCCTTCCTTCCTTCCTTCCTTCCTTCCTTCCTTCCTTCCTTCCTTCCTTCCTTCCTTCCTTCCTTCCTTCCTTCCTTCCTTCCTTCCTTCCTTCCTTCCTTCCTTCCTTCCTTCCTTCCTTCCTTCCTTCCTTCCTTCCTTCCTTCCTTCCTTCCTTTCCTTTCCTTCTTTTGTCTTTCTCCCTCTCCCTCTCCTTCTTCCTCTCCTTCTCCTTCTCCCTCCCCCCCCCAAGATATCTGACAATTTAAACCTCAACTAAAATTTAAACTTTTGTAGAAAATTGAATTAATTTTATCTCCCATAATAGATATGATAAGTTGTATGTAAACCATATAAACTATGGTACAGCTGCAGTTAAACTATAGCTTATATGTGTACAGATAAAGGTGATAAAGTGTTGTAAAAGTACAGTAAGTTGGCACTGATGCAAGACACAGGGAACTGTTTAAAGATTGCAAGTACCAGTGTTGAAATAATAGTAAGAAGGGCAAAAGTCAGACACATTAGCAACACCTCTGGGATGCTTAGTAAGAGTCTAAATGTCCAATTTAAGGAAGTAATATACTGCTACAGCATTAAAAGTAATAATTCACAGGCAGTTAATGATTTGAGTATAGAAGATATTGGGGTTAAGTCAAGACATAAGGACTGGAGAAACCTAGATTTAGTTTTTGCTTTGTAACAGACTTCCTCTGGGATTACGAGGAGGTAAATTACTTTGAGTTATCAAAAAGATCTTTTAAGCTAAAGTAGAGTATTAACTTCATTATTTTTTCTAAATATAGATCTGAGAATCCTTCATCACAGTAATGGGCACTCTCTAAGAACTAACAGTTAAAGAGACATACAGCATCATTGTTGTTAGACTACTTAGTAATTACTGCTGTTATTCAATATTTTCCAGTTAACTAACACTTTTCCAGCCTATGACGCAGGATATAAATGTCCACAAGCAATTCCAATCACTACTATAGAAAATATGCTTTCATTATATAATGTGAAACGTGTTCCCCTATAAAAAGTATACATGTAACTGTAAGTTACACTGGAAATGCTATTATAAGCTGTGAAATAGTCACAATGTTTTTCAGACCTTTAAAGACTGTTGTTCAGACATTTAAGTTTCTTTTTCTGCAGTTTCTGTATATACAAGCGTATGTATAACATATAGATAGCAGAAGAGGAAAAATGTTCCATCTGCTGTGATATGTCTATAAATTTATAAATTCATAGTATAAAACTCTTCTTTACAATAGAATTTAAAAAATGTAAATTTTTAGTTCAAGTTATAATATTTCGGTGCTATTCTGATTTGTCTTCTAACAGTGTCACTTCTAGTGACAAAACACCCACTGCCTGAACACGTGTTAGTAGGAAAAACAGGAGACAAAAAGCTTTGAAAAATCAGATTAATTGTACTAATGCCTACATAAAGATCTCATTTCTGTTTGTATCTACAAAGTTGATTCTTTTACAGGTAAGAACATTTTTTCAGTCTCCAAGTGGGCATTTTTTTCCAGTTAGTTGCTTTGGGCTAGAAGATATTTACTTGTTTATTTATAATGTTTAAAACAACTTAACTTTTTCTTCTTTTCTTTTTTTCTTTTAAAGTCTCCACTTCTATGTACATGCTATCTCATTGATGGTTATGGTTGTTTTTCTACATGATCTCATACAAAATCAATTTTTTGTGATCTGAAGGTTTTGAGGTCTGAAGATTTTTTTCCATACAAATACCTTCATGAGGACAGACTCAAACCAAAAATGGGATTAAGAGATTTTAGAATGTTTTATGGGGAAAAGGTTAGAAAAAATACAAGTAATCCAAAGTCTTAAATGCAGGCAGAAAACTAACATACAAGAAATTTTCAAAAAGGGAGGCAGAAGATGTAACTATAGTTTTTGAGCTGTAATTATTTATCATAATTATACAAATCACTGACATTTTACAATGTAAGACTATTGTGAATTCACAGCACTGTTGGATTTGAATCAAGAACAGTTACCAGAGGTCTCCCAAGAAAGCCCTGTTAGCAGCTGTTCTGGAAATCTATTTGCTGTTCAGGATAGTACCCGATCACTTACGTAGTTATAACCCTTTTCAACAAAGAAGTATGCTATATATTTTTAATTATACACTTTTATCTCACTGTATTCATTAAATTTAAGCACAGACTTAACTGTGTTCTTTGTGAGGGAAACTTACCTGAACACAAACTTTTATTAAGAATAAAAAAATGTAATTCGTAACTTACAATTCTCATTATATGTGAGACTGTATATGCAGAGGTGGCATCCTTGGTTTATGTCACTTTCTAGATGCCTTGTTTCATCAAATATGCCCATAAACTTCTGTCTTAATATGAGTGAAATTTAGTAACGTGTTCAAAATGACAATCCCTTCCCCTTACAGACTCAGTTTCTCTTACTCTTGAATTTTATTGTGAAACTTGTCCTATTGTTTAGCAGCTTTAAATAAGAATAATAACCAAATTGAAAATACATGCTAGCTACAGAGGACAAAACTGCAGTATATTAATCTGCTGACCTTTGCACTGAGAAAATATCCACCATTATTTATTTATGTGTCTATCAACAGTACATGGATACATTATTATATATAGTAAGTGCTGTATATATCAGTTGATCTCTATCTACAGTTTATTGCATCTAAGGTGTAGTAAAATGATATATCAGGGTTTATCATCTGCACCTCTGGTCACTTGACAGGTATTTCTGTTCAAGATATATACCAAAGAGTAAAAAGAAAGTGGATTGAAAGAAGAAAGGTATCTATTAAAACACTACAACTGGCAACATCTGGGAAGCTCATCAATTGAATTTTATAGCTCACATTTGCTTGAAGTTAAGGTTTATTACATGAAATGTGTGGTAAAAGAATTATGTCATTTCTCACCCAATTGTTATAGCAGAACATAAGGAGTGTGTTGTATCCATCACTACGATAAAAGACGCTTCTTAAAGTACATACTTTAAGAATGTATATGTATACCAAGTGGTTCATCTGGTTTGTGTGCGCTAAAAAGTGAATAAAACTGGTTATGAATCAAACTTTAATGTACGTCTATATAAGATTATTTTTTAAGAAAAGAAAGAGAAAATAATAAAAAAAAATCATTCTTGCGTAGGAGCATTATAAATCAACAGTTTTTGGACTGTGAGTAGTTTTGTGGACAGTAATTGTTAGAAACTCTGCAATTCTGATGTTATAACTTTTTTGTTGTTGTTTTTAAGAAAAATGAATAGAACATATTGCAAAATTGTCATTAGAAACAGAAAGCTAAACGTACTTCTTGCATGCTAGGATAAAAATATGAAGAATTATTAAAGGTTTTTGAAAGACAATCCCTCAGAAGTAAAAGTTCCTTCTTATCCACTCAGAACTCTTTTATCACCTAATTTAACATACTTAACATAACATATTTAACATACTTTAACATAACTTCATTTGCAGCAGTGACATTCACACTACTACTTAGAGGAAAAGAACTCCTCTAAAAAATGTATGTTTTTCCTTTAATTTTAGCAATCATCATCAATGTACTTTTTTTCTTTTTTTTTTTCCTTTTTTTTTTTTCTCCATCTTGAATGTTCACAGATGTAGAAATCTGTCTCCTTCTGTATCTAAACTGGCTGAGCCTTCCAAGGGATAAGAATCCTAGTACAATAGTACCAGGATCATTCCTTGCATAATGGGCTATATTTCATTATATGAAATTAACAATTGAATAAAACATCATAACATGAAGATTCAGGAAAAAACTAAAGGAACAAATTAAAGCCCTGAGAAATATTTAAAAACAAAAGCAAAACCAACCATCTTTTCCCTTTCAGTTTTGGATGTTTAGTGCATCACTTAATCACTGTAGTAAATATGATTAATAAGTTATTATAATGATGAATCTATCTAAAAAAAAATAGAAAATGGCAGAATTATACCATTATGAAGTTGCAGAAACTATTCTTTTCTAACTAGACACAAGAACCAGTCAATCCCACTTTATTTCAGTAGAAGCTGTTGTGTTGGATGGAAAGTCTGGAAATCAAAGCATTTATTTAGGTGTTTATGTCTGTATACACCTAACTTTTTGAACTTTTTTAGAAAATGTTAACCAGAAGCTCTCAGGAGCTCTTCTAAAAGTAGCACAGTTGGTTCTTTAGGAAAGAATTCAACATTATTGCTTATAGTCTATTCTAGGCAATCTTTCTTCCCTTCTGATGGAGGCTTTTAACCGGGTTAGACTTATCACAGATTTTCTACAGAGTTGGATTAATTTGCTGAATTCTCCCATATGGTTGAGGCATTTAGTTATTTTAAAAAAGGAATTATCTGTGAGTCTGGACTATAAATAGAGTAAAGAGTGCACATTTTTATATGAATAAGAAGAGAATATTATTCAATTATATCATCAGATAAAGCTATTAAATTCCTGTTATTATTATTTTTTTATGTTAATAGATCTGAGTCCTTCCAAGCAATCCAGATGTAAGAAATCAGGATTGTTATAAACCAGATAAGAAGGACTGTAAAAGTGTCTTGAATCCAAAAGGCAAAAAATGAAACTTGAATTAATATTTTGCATTATATAAAAAAAATTGTCAAAGCCCTTGAGTTAAACTGAATTATTTTAGAAAAAGAAATTTCTCTCAATACCTCTGTAACATATAATAGTTACTGGTTACTGATGGGTAGCAGTGAGTCTAAGACCACAGTTAAAATATAAAACAGTTAAATGAATGGAAATTTATTTGTGGTCAGAAAGACACTTGCCTTGTGGGTAAGCATATTCTATTGTTATGTATTCTAAGTTCTTCTCTTCTGTGCCTTATGGGTCTTAACTCATGCAGAGATGACTACCGAAAAAAATGAAAACAGAAAACAAACGGCTAATAAGATTTTGTTAAGTATCTTCTTCTTCCATGTTGTCATATTCTTAACTCTTCCACCTCAAAACAGAGCCAACCATCTTCTTCCAAATACAAATTCTCAGCTATTTTTATGTTTTAGGAATGTCTTTGTTACCAGTATACCTACAACTTTTACTAGTTAATTGACATGATACGTCCTGTACCTAACACAAAATAAAAAATCGTGTTCTTAGAGTCCAATTGCCATAAATAAAATTACATTAAGGAACTTTAATTTATTTCTTTTGTAGCCATATAAAATAAATGTCATTTCACAACCATTTTTAAAAATAAAAGATGGCATATTATTTTCCTTATTAAGTGTGTTTTAATGTTGTAGACTATAATCAAACAAGCCCAACTCCTCAGTTTCCTCCTCTCACCACCCACAGTTTGCCTATGTGTCTTTATTTTCTTGCAGGTGGAAGTACTTATGATCCCCTACTTGCTCACAGTTTTATGACATGGTATTAGTTCTGTTTTGATTTATTAGCATAATGTTTTTCACAGCATGAAGCAATTTTGAGTTTATGATGGGAGGGGCAGAAATATACAACATTTCAAATAGTAGCATTTATGTTATAAAGTAGTTCATGAGCTCTCCACTTCTGTATTAAAAAAAAAAAAAAAAAAGATTCTTGATACCATTCACATTATAACTCTTTCTATATGTCTTAGTCAGCTAACATTTTATTTTTAGATTAATAGAGAGCTACTTTGATTTAGTTCAAATGCAGGGGGAAATGTCATTATACAGTGAGAAGATGAGTATGACTGAAATTAAAGATAATAAGCCAAAGGCATTAAGTTATCAGCAATCTGAACAGCTAAGATACTGACACCTCTGAACATCAAAGTTTGGTCTAAATTGTCACTATTATTTCTAGGTAAAGAAAAAAAATAAAGTGTACAGGCTTTGAAAATTTTCTTTGTCTGGGAATTACCATATTATTGCACTTCTTGTATTTTCATACTATGACTATGGGCAGTGCTTGCTGAAATTGTTTAGCTAGTAAAAATGTCACATTTTTCTGACATTATGTAAGAGTGAAAATAGTTTGATTATTTATTAAAATAAATTTATTGTTCAGTCTTTACTGCTAAGGTCAGCCCTCAGGATTCTCAGACCCTGAAGACAAGAGAGGAAGTCCAGAGAGAGGAGGACTTTCCCTTGGTCAAAGAGGACAGGGTTAGAGATCATCTAAGCATCCACAAATTCATAGGACCCAATGGAATGCATCCACGGGTGCTGAGGGACCTGGCCAATGTCATTGCTAGGCTACTCTCCATCATCTTCAAAACAGAGATGTGGAGAACAGGAGAGGTGCCTGAGGACTGGAAGAGAGCCAATATCACACCAGCCTTCAAAAAGGGCAAGACGGAGGACCCAGGCAACTACAGGCCAGTCAGTCACGTCCATCCCAGGAAAGGAGCAGCTCATCCTGGAGGTCATCTCCAAGCATGTGGAGGATAAGAAGGTGATCAGGAGTTGACAGCATGGATTCAGCAAGGGGAAATCATGCTTAACCAATTTGATAGCCATCTATCATGGGATGACTAGCTGGGGAGATGAGGGGAGAGCGGGGGATGTGGTCTACCTTGACTTCAGCGAGGCTTTTGACACTGTCTCCCATAATATCCTCATAGACAAGCTCAGGAAGTGCAGCCTAGATGAGTGGACGGTGAGGTGGATTGGCAATTGGCTGGATGGCAGAGCTCAGAGGGTTGTGCTCAGTGGTCTAGTTGGAGGCCTGGAGCTAGCAGTGTCCCCCAGGGGTCAGTACTGGATCTAGTGTTGTTCAACGTATTCCTCAATGGCCTGGACGGTGGAACAGAGTGAACCCTCAGCAAGTTTGCTGATGACGCAAAGCTGGGAGGTGTGGTTGATACCCCAGAGGGCTGTGCTGCCATTCAGAGGGACCTCGACAGGCTAGAGGATTGGGCCGAGAGGAACCTCATGAAGTTCAACAAGGGCAAGTGCAGGGTCCTGCACCTCGGGAGGAATAACCTCAAGCACCAGTACAGGCTAGGGGCTGACCAGCTGGAGAGCAGCTCTGCAGAGAGGGACCTGGGAGTCCTGGTGGACAGCAGGCGGACCACGAGTCAGCAATGTGCCCTTGTGGCCAAGAAGGACAACTTAACATCTTGAATGATCAGAGAACAGGAACTTAAAGGTATGCATTTCACTTGCTTGCTATATGTTCTGTAGGCCTGAAGAAAATGCCTTTTTTTTTTTTTTTTAATCAATTAGAGTACATTCCAGAGTGAGAAATCAGGTTTTGCAGAAAGAGTTTCCATTGTCGACTTTCAAAGACTAATTTATATGCATACATATAAGTATATGTAAAGAAGATCATCTATATGCATGACGGTGATTTCCACAGATAACAACTGATGCTTTCTAGCAGGTACTAATGGCCAAGTCAAAACTGATAGGCCATCTGACACACAAGACTAGCAATGATTCTTAGATAACAGTCAGACTCCCATTTGTCTCTATTTCAGTAAGACTGAAAAAAGTATATTTTCAATTCATCTATGCAAGATATGAAAAAAAAAAGGATTTGAAGTTATCAGCTTTTACACATTTATATACCTCAGAAATTAGGAAATGATGATATTTTCATATCTTTAAAGGAGAGTATTGAATTTGAATGACTGCTATCAGTGGTTCCTAACATTTTTAAAGGTCATCACTGGCATTACCTGCTTCAATGTCTTGGCTGGTGTTCATTTTCTGAAGGTTTCAAATTTTCAATACATCTTAAATGATTAAGGGATTGGAACATCTGTCTTATGAGGAAAGACTAAGTGAGCTGGGCCTGTTTAGACTAGAGAAGAGATTGAGAGGGGATCTTATCAACCTCTACAAATACCTGAGGGAACAATGTAAAGAGGATGGGGCCAAACTCTTCTCAGAGGTGGCCAGTGATAGGACAAGGGGTAATGGGTATCAACTGAACCACAGGAGGCTTCATTGCCATATGAGGAAGAACTTTATGGTTTGGGAGACAGAGCACTGGAACAGGCTACCCAGAGAGGTTGTGGAGTCTCCTTCTTTGGAGATATTCAAAACCCACCTGGATGCCACCCTGTGTAACATCCTCTCAGTGACCCTGTTTGAGCAGAAGGGTTGGACTAGATGATCTCTTGAGGTCTCTCCCAACCTCAACCTTTCTGTGACTCTGTGATTCCGTGATTCTGTGATCTTTCTACTTATGGTTGTCATGCCTCTCAAAATAGATAAATGAATTAAATGTATGAGCCAACTTTTTTTGCTAGGACACAGTGTCTAATATCTCAATTAGAAATAATATATTTTTTAAAGAAAAATAATTTTAAAAAAAGAAATTAAAATGGATAAGACTAATCTTATTCAGGGTGATGTTACCCTACTTTATCATTCATCCTAAAGTGCTGAAGGAATTAGCGGATGTTATAATTGGACCAATCTCAATAATTTACCAAAGGTCATGGGAGTCTGGAGAGGTCTCTATTTACTGGAAGCTAGACAACATTGTACTTATCTACAAAAAGGGCATGAGAGAAAACCCACAAAACTGCAGACCTGTTAGTCTAACCTCAGTCCCTGGAAAATGTATAAAGTTGTCTTGAGGGATATGGAAAGAGATTTAAAGAACAAAGCTATCGTCAGGCATATTCAACATGAGTTCATCCGGTAAAAGTCCTGCCTTAGTCATTTGATCTCCTTCTATGATACAGTCATCTGCTTTGTTGATGAAGGGAAGGTGACGAAGTGGTTGACGAGGTGATGAAGGCAGACGCAATATTTCTGGATTTTAGTAAGGACTTTGATACTGTCCCTCATGGCATCCTTCTGGACAAATTGTCCAACTGTGAGATAAACAGGTTCATGTTATGCTCAGTGATGAACAGGTTCAATGGTAGAGCTCAAGTGGTTGTAGTAAATGAAGCAACATCTGGCTGGCAGATGGTCACCAGTGGTGTTACCCAGGGCTCAATTCTAGAGCCAGTTCTCTTTAATATTTTTATCAAAGATCTGCATGAAGAAATGGACCGTGTCCTCAGCCAGTGATACTAAGCTGAGAGGTGCTGCTGACTCTGTGAAGGGATGAGAGGCCTTGCAAAAGGATCTAGGTAGAATGGAGCATTGGGCAATCAGCAATGGCATGAAGCTCAACAAAGGGATATGTTGGGTTCCGCACCTGGGACAGAGTGATGCTGGACACATGTACAGGATGAGAGACAAGTGGCCAGAGGGCAGCTCAGAAAGGGATCTGGGTTTGCTGGTTGGCAGTAGGGTCCACATGACTCAGAAGTGTGCCCTGGTACCCAAGAGGGCTAACTGCATTTTGGGATAACAGCATAGCGAGCTGGTCAAAAGAGGTGATTCTTGTGCTATGTTTAGCACTGGTGCAGCCTTGAATGTTGCTTGCAGTTCTGGTCTTTAAAATACAAAAGGGATGTTAAGGTCTGTGGAAGTGTCCAGAGGAAGGCAACAAACCTAGTAAAAGGGCTGGAAGGCATGTCCTGTGAGGAGAGACTGAGAACACGTGGGTTGTCTAGTCTGGAGAAAAAAACGCCAAGGGGTGACCTCATTGCTCTCCACAATTTCCTGAGGAGGGGAAGTAGACAAGGAGGTGCCAGTCTCTGCTCCCTGGTAACCAATGATGAGACGTGCAGAAAAAGCTGCACCAGGGAAGGTTCAGACTAGATATAAGGAAAAAATTATTTACTGTGAGGGTGGTCAAGCACTGGAACTGGCTTCCTAGAAAGGTGCTTGATGGCTCATGCCTCTCAATGTTCAAGAAATATTTGGACAATGCCTTCAATAATATGCTTTAACATTTAGTTAGCCCTGAAGAGGTTAGGCAGTTAGACTACCTGGTCTCTGAAGGTCCCTTCCAACTGAAATTATTCTATTCTATTCTATTCTATTCTATTCTATTCTATTCTATTCTATTCTATTCTATTCTATTCTATTCTATTCTATTCTATTCTATTCTATTCTATTCTATTCTATTCTATTCTATTCTATTCTATTCTATTCTATTCTATTCTATTCTATTCTATTCTATTCTATTCTATTCTATTCTATTCTATTCTATTCTATTCTATTCTATTCTATTCTATTCTATTCTATTCTATTCTATTCTATTCTATTCTATTCTATACAGTTCTGGTTATTATAAGCATTCTCAAGTGCCAGATTTATTCTCCCATTAAGACTAACCAAAAAAGAATAAATTTAACTTTATTAGCATGTATTAATTATTCACATCCATGCCTTATGTGTGTCATATATTAGCATATATTGATATAAATGCACTCTGCTATCTGAAATTGTAGTGCTTCCCCATTGACCAAGAATTAAATTTGGATTTCTTCACTAATTCAAATGTCCTTTCATCTCAGCCTGACAGAGGGTGTGCTGGAAGGCTGAACATCCTCTCTGAGATACAAGGCTTACCCTGAAAGAGGAACCCTATATAAGAAACTGAATATAACATTTTATCTGTGACTATGTCAGTTTTTAGGGAGGAAAAACAAGCTGGAACAATGTTTAGAATGATTCTATATTGATTCTAAATAAATAATTGTTAAAATGTTAGAAACTCTAGTTCTAATACTGCATATTCATATGCAATAGGATAGCAAAGTTTTCTATTAGCTTGCTTTTTGCCCTTGGGTTTTTTTTGCTCATTTGCAAGGATTCTAGTAAAATTAGAGTTCACCGTTAAGTCAGATATTCACTCTTTAAGGGGCAAAATTGACTTCCTGTTCATCATTATCAGCCTTGCTGGTGAGAATTTTCCCTGGGGTAATAACAGATGGTAAGGATGATATAATAATTTGTAATTGTTGCTTGTATTAGGCTTTCTCTCTATAAAGAAACATATATGAGAAATATAACATAATTGGTTTACAAGTAACAAGTAATATACAATGCATATTATATGAAAGCAATGAGACAGCTGTCATTTAAGAGGTCATATCACTGCACTAGCTGGCTAGTGTTATATTAAAGGTATTTGTAAAGTTTCCTGGCTTCGTGCTGTTTTTGTTGACTGACTTACCTTTCGAATACTGTTCATTTAGAGAAACACATCACAAAGTCTTGTAAAGAATATTCAAGTAACCTCTCTGGTTCTTATCTTTTCTTATCCTCTCTGGCTTTATTTTCAACCTCTCCAGTTGGTCAGAGTGATAAAGTCTCTCCACAGTCTCTCCTCTCTTTTCCAGACAAAACAACCCCCATTCTGTCAGCTGCTCCTCATAAGTCTTGTTTTCTAGTCCCTTCACCAGCTTTGTCACCCTTCTCTGAACATGTTCTAGCACGTCAGTATCCTTCTTGTAGTGAGGATCTCCAAACTGAACACAGTACTCAAGGTGCGGTCTTACCAGTGCTGCATACAAGCAGACAATCACTTCCCTAGTGCTGCTGGCCACACTATTTCTGATGCAGGCCAGAATGCCATTGGCCTTCTTGGCCGCCTGGGCATGCTGCTGGCTCATTTTCAGATGGTTGTCAACCAGCACCCCCAGTTCCTTTTCTGCTGGGCAGCTTTCCAGCCACTTACCCTAGCCTATACCCATCCACGGGGTTGTTATGACCCAAGTGCAGGACCCAGCACTTAACTTTGTTGAATGTCATGCAAATAGACTTGTCCCTCCCCTCCCCTCCCCTCCCCTCCCCTCCCCTTGAGTACCCTCTCCTAGAGTCTCCTCTTCTTCATTATCTTTCAGCTGACTAAGGGCCAGGAACAGCATAAATTGAAAGCTTCAACATACATTAGTTTACACTGCTCTTTTATCTATTAACAGTATAGAATATAATTCTGTTACTTGAAACACAATATAGCTTTTTGCTAATAATTTACTGAATAGTAGTTATTCTACATATGCCAGTGTATAAGAATCTTCACTAATAAGCTAATATTGCTTAAGCTATTCAAGCATATGGAGGTCATTACTTACAGATGTTTATAGAGGGGTTCCTGTTTTCCATCTATAACTGTAGTAAAGCAAGATGGGCTGTGGAGGAGCCTCTGAAGTGTCATGTACCAACCAGAATGTTTACCCTGCTTTCTATGCTTGCTTGTCCCAGGGGCAATAAAAGTAAAACAGGTTATAAAATAGAACATATGGACAAATTTGCTGTTGCAGCAGGTGTTTGCAGCAGATTTTATAATGACAGATACCAAATATCTCATACGAAAGAAGCATCAGCTAGGTGCCTTGTCACCCTGTGATACAGGCTGTTCAGATTTTCTATGAGCTGTGCTTGAATAATGAACATTTATCTGCAGACAAGAAATTTGTATATTTCTCCTTAGCTGTTGTGTAATGACCACACGAACACCACGGTTCTTTTAGGATCAGTAACTGCTACTTCTTTATTGATGACATAACTTCAGCTCTCTCTTACTGAGGGCCTAACTTCATCTCTCATATTGAGGACATAACTTCATTATTATATTCCTTATCGAGGGATATAATACACTCCCACACTTAACTTTTCAGTTGTCTTCATGGACTGAACTCCTACTTGCCAGCCAAGCCTTCAAACATGAGCATGCATTTGCTGAAGTCTCAGTTCACCTCTTGGCACGTAAGTGAATCCGATGGTTAAGTAGGGCTGGTTTCAGGAAGAGTGTGAATACTTTAGTTCCATAAGACTAGTTTAAAAATTAGGTCCAACCTTACTAGGTATAGCTTTGTTGCACCACTCCACTGGTCTTCAGCCTTAACAGGTTAATCCAAAAATAATGTGACTTTCCAGGCACTGCAATATTTTAATGCTGATGTCTGTATTTTCCTGTAATGTTTCAGAGCAGATGGGCAATTTAATATATTACTCATAAAACCAGTAGTTTTTATTTTATTTTTTTTTCCTTGGATGAAAACAATATGCCATTTCATATCTATGTCTTTTCCTTCTATGAAAAGCTTGTTGAACCTAAAAGATCTGGTGGAAATTTAATTTTTAACCAGCTGGGGTTCCACAAACAAACCAGTTTTGTAAAAAACGGGATATTTTCTAGAATAGTAAAAAAAAAAAAAAAAAAATTGATCCTATTGTGATTCAAAATTTTGCTGTTGAATATATTAGTGCAATTCCAAATTCAGAATGAATATAATGCCCCAATTTAAGTCAACATAGAGAGAAATTCTGATCTTTCTCCATTTTTTATATCCTTTATCATATTCCTGTTATTTACTGTAGTGAAAATGAATCACATAAGTAAACAAAAATACCAGACACAAGTAACCTTATCTGTATTTATTTTTATTTTTTATTGAGCAAGACAGAGAAAAGGATGTTTTTATTTTGTTTTATCTTTGTTAGTGTTTCTGTTTTTTGTTTGTTTTGTTTTCTGTTTCAGCTTCCTTGAAAGTCCATTTTTATTTTACCATTTTGTAGCAATTGCTCTGTTATTTGTTTAGGCCCACTATTTTTTAACTTCAAAACCTATACTTAAATCCCACCAGAGTCTATCGATTAAAGACATGCTTAAAGTGAGTGTTTAATTAGATGTTTTGCTGAATTGGGTCTTTAATTGCTAATTTTTCTTTTTTTTTTTTTTTTTTTTTTTTTTTTTTTTTTTTTCATTTTCAGGATAATTTCAGAAGAATTACGTGAAAGTATTGGGGTAGTATTACTTATTGAGAAGTTACAAATGAAACAAAACAGGGAGAAATAAACCACAAAATACATCTATTTGCTTTGGAGTTTTTCTCATTCTAAGAAAGGTGAAGGGTACAAACCATGCATTGTTTCATCATTAGTTATTCCATATCTGTTTTCCCTCATGTACCGTGAAGCAATTTTAAGGCTGGTAAAAACAAGAAAACCTTTTTTTTTTTTTTTTTTTTTTTAAATCAGTCTTTTTTATCACAGTAAAAATGACATTGTAAAAGTAAAAAAGACCTAATGAAAACTGAGACTTTACCCTTGTGGAAAAACAACTATACTTAAGTATCCTTTCCAATAGAGAAGGAAAATGACTTGCACAGGTCTCAAGACAAATGAGATATTTTAAAACTATCACCAAGATTTTTTTTTAAGTCATACAGAAGAACAAATAATAAAGCATACTGCATAAAAGATTGGTGGAAGCCACAAACAAAATTATTAGTAACTTAGCAATCTGATTTATTGACAACATAAAACAGACTTGCCATAACAACAACAACAAAAAAGTATAATTTGTCACAAGACAAAAGCCAGCTAGCTAAGTATAGACATCACTTCTGCTAAAAATCAGTAAGGCCACATTAACTCTGCTTTTACTAGAGATCTTTTGTGTCACTAGACATCTTGTTGAGAGCTACATACCTATGTGTACGTTTAAGAGAAAAGTTGAAAATACTGTTTTCAGTATTATGTTTTAAAGCCTGGTCTGATCAGAACATTTGTATATGTGGTTTTACCCTTTTTTCCCATGTTTGTATTCTGGTCCTTTCAGAGATTGCTGGGGTCTGACTGAACCCTGACGAAACTGAGTGGAAGCTGCTGTTCCCCTAGGAACTGCTGAAGAGGCACAAGGTGGGACAGAGGTGGAGGCTGTGGGTCCCATCAGTCAGGAGATCAAGGGTTGAATTAGTGGTGGATGCGATGGCCCCTTCAGCTGAGATAGCTGTCTCTGGCTTTATGGCTCTCTGTGAAATGAAGAGAGTAGCCTTGATACAGTTTTATGATTTATAAGGCTTACACATTTTCTTTGTTTGTTTTAGTTCTTCCACTGCTACAACTAACATGTTGATTAAAATACCTTGAGTTTAAAGTAACTGAACTGGATACATTGCTGGACATTAAAATAAAGTTTTGTATATTGTTTACCGCATGCAGATCTAGCTGGTATTTTGTCTGTGTTTTTGGTTGAAAAGACATTGTAAGAAGTAAAAAAAAAAAAGGCAAAGCCTCTGGATAAGTTGAGTCCATCAGCTTAGTCTTAGTGCTGTGCTAGTGTAACCTTGAGCCTTCTTTTTTGTTCTGAGAGTAGGAATAATCTTATATTTATCTGCACTATATTTAATAAGAAAAAAATCTTAAAAAAAAAGGAAACCAAATCAAAACAAAACAAAAACTAACATAACAAACAAACAAACAAACAAACATTATGTATCTGAATCCTTCAGCATTTAACATTGAATTTTATATTTTAGCTAGCCAGATTTTGGCTTATCGAAAAAAATAATAATAATACAATTGCATAAAATTGAGACAGCAGCAAATTTCATAGTGAATATTTTATTCTTTTCATCAAAGGTCTGAATCCAGAATCAGAATGTATCCAACAGTAAGCCACCTTAGGTGAAGATTTCTATAAAAGCTCAGGAATTTAAATAGCTGTTTTGAAATTAAGTAAAATATGAACCCAAGACAAAACCAACATAAAAAAATCTATTAGGATTCAGCATAAAAGATGATAGATTAATAATCGTACTTATAGTTCATCTCTTTACTCTAGTAACCATGAACTCTCTATGAAAAAATACCATGATATTCTTACATATACAGTTCAAATGAATAGTCATGAAAAAGATAAATTTGGTTTTGCCTTACGTGAACTTTGGAACAAGACAGAATGGGGCAACTAGTAAATGAATTAACACTTTTATAAATATGCTGTTGTATAGAATTAAAAGACAGCATTTTTTTCAAAGGGGAGACAAGAAAATACTATATACCATATTTGGTTGCATTTTCACTTTTTGCAAACCTTTGTCACTCCTTTTTTTTTTTTTTCCACTAAGCATGCAGTTTATTTTCTTTATTAATCATCTGTCAGTATTTCCTGAAAGAACAGAATAAGAAAGTTATGAATAAAAGACATCATTGCTTGTCTTGTCCATAAACAACCTGCTAAGTTTGACAGAAGGCTTTCACAGCAATTTTAACAGCCAAATGTAATAGCTCATTTAAAGAGGACTTTGGTGAGAGAATCTTAGTCTTCTTCGTGAAGCCAAAAAGTTAATCCAGACTGATGAGGAGTTCTGAAATTATTGTGGCAAATTCCTCTTTCATGCAATATACAAAGTAGTACAGCCTAACTACATGCAAGTGATTAGAGTCAGAATGAGATTCAAAATGTGTATTAGTCTCTGTCAAAGCACTGAACGTTCCTGAGAAGCTTTGAGTTTCTTGAGAGAATTTCCCAGCCCCTTAAAAAAAATGTTTTTTTTGTATATACAAAATTCCAGTTGTATTTGAGTTCATTAATAGTTGAAAACAAATAATATTTGCTAGCTGATTCTCAATAGCCAATTAACCCCACAAAAACTAAAAATTACCATGTTTTCTTCATCTTTGGTTGGATTGCAATCATGTTGTTAGTTAGGTAGTGTACTATCCCTTGAGTAAAAGAATAAAGAAGATAGTGCATTGCAGAGGTATCTTAAGGAACTGAGTTAAACTTCCCTTACTAGATGAGATGTTGTATATGTTTACTCTTTTGTGTGTAAGTCTGTGTCTGACAACAGTTTGTAGACTGATGACAACTCTCTGAGACAAGGACTGGAATTCATACTATTAAGGACAATGTCATACTATTAAGGAAATATAATTTCTCAGGAATTATTATGTCAAATAAAATTTTTACCTGAAAAAAAAACCAAAAAAACAGACCACTACGTTTTGCACGTCTCAACTCCTTCTGTAAGTGTAAACAACTTTCTAGGAGAAAAACAAAAACAAAAACCTGCACTGGAATAAAAAATAGATATATGCCGTACTTATTCATATAGAATGACAACACAACTAAATTAAGGAAAAAAAAAACATACCTTATAACTACCACTGACTTTTACTGGAACTCCATTATCATCAATGCCATCAGTAGATGGTGTACTAACTTCGATATCTCTAAAGTCACCTCTTAAAAAGTGTTGTTTTTTTTTTTGTGTGTGTGTGTGTGTGTGTTGGTCTTGGCCTATAGTATTTGAAAGATTATGTATTCTGTTAAACTGATTAACCTTAACTGTATCCATCAAAGGTAAACATTCTCAAAATTCAGAGAAACTAATTGATTCGTATTTCTTGGAGACAACTCCAGAAGTCAGACTGACAACAAAGTATTTCAGGAACAAAAGATACTTCAAAAATGGAAGACGATTTTAAAAGAAATAATATTCTCAGCCATTATTCTGGGATGAAAAACCGAGAAAGATTACTGGCCTGCCTACATCTGCATTTCTGGGTAGGGTCAGGTGTGTAATTTTCAAGTGAATCCCAGCTGGCCTTTTTTTACTGCTGTTTTCCTTGACATCATTAGTCCTTTCAGAGCATATGAACAGGTTTGCTTTCATAAAATTGACCAGAAGTTTCATTCTTAATCTAATCCAGCTGCTAACTGAACCCTTGGGACCACGTTGAGCACTAGTCCAAAATAAAACCCTCTCTGTGATCATAGAATCATAGAATCATAGAATATCCCGAGTTGGAAGGGACCCATAAGGATCATCAAGTCCAACTCCTGGCACCACACAGGTCTGCCCAAAAGTTTAGACCATGTGACTAAGTGCACAGTCCAATCTCTTCTTAAATTCAGACAGGCTTGGTACAGTGACTATTTCACTGGGGAGCCTGTTCCAGTGTGCAACCAACCTCTCGGTGAAGAACTTCTTCCTGATGTCCAGCCTAAACTTCCCCTGCCTCAGCTTGACACCATTCCCACGGGTCCTGTCACTGGTGATAACGGAGAATAGGTCACCTGCCTCTCCACTGCCCCTCGCGAGGAAGTTGTAGACTGCGATGAGGTCCCCCCCTCAACCTCCTCTTCTCCAAGCTGAACAGGCCCAGTGACCTCAGCCGCTCCTCATATGTCTTCCCCTCTAGGCCCTTCACCATCTTTGTCACCCTCCTCTGGACACCCTCCAGCAGTTTAATGTCCTTTTTGTACTGTGGTGCCCAGAACTGCACACAGCACTCGAGGTGAGGCCACACCAGCACAGAGTAGAGCAGGACAATCACTTCCCTCGACCGACTAGTGATGCCATGCTTGATGCATCCCAGGATACGGTTGGCCCTCCTGGCTGCCAGGGCACACTGCTGGCTCTTATTCAACTTGCTGTCGACCACAACCCCCAGATCCCTCTGCAGGGCTACTCTCCAGCGTCTCGTTGCCCAGTGTGTACGTATAGCCAAGGTTGCCCCGTCCCAGGTGCAGGACCCGGCACTTGCTCTTGTTAAACTTCATGTGGTTGGTGATCGCCCAGCTCTCCAGTCTGTCCAGATCTCTCTGCAAGGCCTTTCCACCTTCAGCCGAGTCCACAACTCCTCCAAGTTTGGTGTCGTCAGCAAATTTGCTCAAAACACCTTCTAGTCCTACATCCAAATCATTTATAAAAACATTGAAGAGGACTGGCCCTAAAATGGAGCCTTGAGGGACCCCACTAGTGACCATCCGCCAGCCAGATGTGGCCCCATTTACCACAACCCTTTGAGCCTTGCCCGTCAGCCAATTGCTCACCCATCGCATGATGCTTTTGTTTAGCTGTACGCTGGACATTTTGTCCAGTAGGATCCTATGGGAAACCGTGTCAAAAGCTTTGCTGAAGTCCAAAAAGATCACATCAGCTGGTTTCCCTTGATCGACTAGATGGGTGATCTTATCATAAAAAGAAATCAAATTTATTAGGCAGGACCTACCCCTCATGAACCCATGTTGGCTGGGACCAATGACTGCATTGTCCCCCAGGTGCGCTTCAGTAACTTCAAGAATCATCTTCTCCATAATTTTACCAGGCACTGACATGAGACTGACGGGCCTGTAATTGCTAGGGTTTTCTTTCTTACCCTTCTTGAAAATTGGCACAACATTTACCAGCTTCCAGTCCAATGGGACCTCTCCAGATTCCCAAGATCATTGAAAAATAACTGAGAGAGGTCCCGCCATGACGTCAGCCAGCTCTAGAAGCACCCTGGGATGAATCCCATCTGGACCCATGGACTTGTATGGATCCAGGTGGAGCAGCAATTCCCACACACATTCAGGGGCGGTTGGGAGTTTGTCATTCCCACCGTCATGGTCCTTCAGCTCAGGGTACCCTGGGTCCCGAAGCCCATCATCAGTGTTGAAGACAGAGGCGAAGAAGGCGTTAAACGTCTCTGCTTTGCCTATGTCATTGTCTGTGAGGAGACCCTCCCCATCTAGTAGAGGACCTATGTTTTCTTTGGTTCTCCTTTTTCTGTTCACATATCTAAAAAAAAAACCTTTTCTCAGTATATACATCAGGTCTTTTGCAGTGATGGTTTCCCTTGACTGAAGACAACTATGATTTTTTTATTTTATTTTATTTTTTTCTTGTGGGCATTCACTAGACTGCATTTTGGTGACTTACAGCAGCTGTTAACTGCAAAGTATCCAAAGTTTGTCCTTATGCTTCTTGGCCCCACTGCAGTAGCTACTCACAAGCAGTTTAGGGTGAGAACTATTTTTGTTCCCTATGTAATTTTTTTACTCAATATGAAAACAAAAGATATCAAACAAGCAAAAAAGTGGAAAGAGAATTAATTCTGACACCAGTCCCGTTGTTGACCACTCAGTTTTGTTTTAAAGGAAAAAATAGATTGGCCAGATACCATCAGATGATAAAGTATGACCTCCCCACCCCAAACTAAAACAACAATAAAAGCCCAATAGCTGAGGTGAAAAGCTTCACCTCATTAAAACGAACTGTTCATACACATACTTCAGAGACTCATCCTGGAAAAGCAGGCGGCTATGAACAAGTGTTAAAGCAAGTAATTTGCAGACAAAGCAGATGTTACACTGGTCTCAGCTGAATAAATTTAGTTGCACTTCAGCCTTTTTAATCAGTCACAAACGGAATTCAAGCTTATAGTTCCTCCTTACATCAAATAAACAAGGCAATTGAGTTTATTAATATAGAGCTATGCATTTCTTAAATAACAATATGTAGCATAACAAAGTTTTTGGATAAAAAGTATTTATTTGACTTCTTGTCTTTGGAACAACAGTGCTTTTTTCTGAACGCTGTCTTCCACATGTTTGAGATAGAGTCAGTGTTTCCCAGAGTAGTTCTGCATGTTACCTCAAGAAATAGCTGGTGTTATTATTTTTATGATATATCTTCCTAATAACCTGGGACAACAAATTATAGGTACTACGAAAAACTCCCCTAACTATATCTATGTCAATGGCAAACATTATAAAAACATTTATTTTATTTGCTGTTGGGATTTAAACTGATACCAGATTTCCATTGTTGATAACAGTGCAAAATACCAACTGCTCTGCATTTGTCCACCTCAGGTACTTACGTGGTTTTCTTCACTGTCATCTGAGTGTCTCAGAGATACCATAACATCTTTCTCTTCCCAGCAGTCCTGAAAGATACAAAACTGTGACTATACAGTATTACAAATGGGAAACTAAGCTACAGAAGAGATGAGTAAGTCAAACGTGTAGCATTAAAGAGAAGTGAGTTAAAGTATCTTAAGTCTTAAAGTAACACAGTAACCACTCATCTGCTAGATTTTTAGTGTGAAACAAAATAGTTTACATACACTCTTTTACGTTTGTAAGTAATACTTCTCTGATGAGATGGCACCAACAGCAAAATATTATTATTGAAGGAGAAGGAGAAGGAGAAGGAGAAGGAGAAGGAGAAGGAGAAGAAGGAGAAGGAGAAGGAGAAGGAGAAGGAGAAGGAGAAGGAGAAGGAGAAGGAGAAGGAGAAGGAGAAGGAGAAGGAGAAGGAGAAGGAGAAGGAGAAGGAGAAGGAGAAGGAGAAGGAGAAGGAGAAGGAGAAGGAGAAGGAGAAGGAGAAGGAGAAGGAGAAGGAGAAGGAGAAGGAGAAGGAGAAGGAGAAGGAGAAGGAGGAGGAGGAGGAGGAGGAGGAGGAGGAGAAGGAGGAGGAGAAGAAGGAGAAGAAGGAGAAGAAGGAGAAGAAGGAGAAGAAGAAGAAGAAAAGAAGAAGAAGAAGAAGAAGAAGAAGAAGAAGAAGAAGGGTACATCAAAGTCAGAAAAATGAACATCAATGAAAATCCCATATTTTATAAAGAATTATGGATAATTCTTCATTCTCAATAGTAAAGCATAATATATGAAGCTGGTAAACCATAGTTTTAAGTACCCATACTGACACCATTCTTATTTTAAGTTATAGGAAATTGTATGTTTGCAACAGAGATTAAATTAAGATAACAGAGCAAATGAGAGAGTACACACATTGTACTCAAAAGTCCACTTCTTGTAAATGATTATTGGTTTTAGTGTGATTAAGTCACAGGTGAAATCTATGCCAAAAGGAAAGTACATCCTGTCAGTCTCTGATGCTAGCTAGCACAATTTGTTCTTTTCCCGTAAATATCCTTTATACAAATCAGTTGTTTTTAAGTCAACATATGTGCTCAGAAAACTCTGCTATTTCATGATGTGCAACACTTACTACAAACCCTACAGTTAGAAATCTAAATCTAAATCACAGATTAATTCAGGCAGTAAGAGACCTTGGGAGGTCTGTACCCCAGCCCAAAGCAAGGCCAACTCCAGGGGCAGACTAGGCCGGTCATAGCTTGGTCCAGTTGGGGCTGCAAACCCTCCAAGGACAACTGAGGATAGGTAAGCTTGGGATCTCAGCAAAAGGAAAAGTCAAGTTGTGCACTTGGGGAGGAATAACCCCCCACACCAGTACAGGCTAGGGGTTCAAGATGCTGAAAACCAGTTTGGCAGAAAAAGGCCTTGTAGTCCTGGTGGACACCAAGTTGAACATGTGTCAGCTGCAATGAGGCTAGTGGTATCCTGTGCTACGTTAGGCAAAGTATTGAAAGCAGGTCAAGGGATGTTCTGCCTCCATACTCAACTCTGGTGAGACATATCTAGACTGCTGGGTTCAGTGCTGTGCTCTCTCTGGGATGATTAAGGGTTTGGAGTATCTGACATATAAAAACAAGCTGAGAAAGCTGGGATTATTCTGCTTAAAAAGGAGAAGACTTGGCCAGGATCTCACCAGAGTGTATAGATACCGAATAGGAGGGAATACAGAAGACAGAGACAGGCTCTTTTCAGTGGTGCTGAGTGACAGAACAAGAGGGAGCATAAACTGAAACACAGGAACAAAATAAAAATAGATATATTTAAATGTTTAATGTGGCTGAGTGTAACTCAGTACCATTAGGGAGGTTCACAAATGCAACAGACTACTTGTATTCTGGAATTACTTATATTCCCATTGATATAACTGAAATATGTAAATCTCTTTCACAGGTCTACTTAAAACTATCTCACTTAATGAGACTGTTTTCCAACACCAGTAGTAAATATCTGGTGTTATACAAGAAATGTGAATGTGACTGACGATTCTTTTTGGATAGTAGGAGTATTTTTTTCTTATTTCTATTCAGTCTGTGAGGTAACTGCTTTCTCTCCAATACAAACAGATCCCTTTAAAAAGTTTACCAACATATTCACAATAAATATTATTTAAGACACTGGTTGCATAAATATTCTGCCAAGACCATAATTTTTAGGCATCGCTAATCTTCAAATAATCATTATACAATGGTATATGAGCATAATCCTTTCTTTTTTTCCTTTTTTTCTTTTTTTTTTTTTTTTTTCCCACCAGATTACAGTAAAGAGGGGGATGAAGCCTTCTTGAAGCAATTTGAGGATACCTGTGTACTGCAGATTCACTGAATAGACGAGACTGGAAGGTACCTCTGGAGATCACCTAGACCAACACTTATGCTCAGGTAGGGTCAGTTGAGCACGTTGCTCAGGACTATGTTCAGTCAGGTTTTGAGTTATCACTAAGCATGGAGACTCCACAGCTTATAAGGGCAGCCTGTTCCATGTTTGACAACACAGTAAAATATGTTTTTCTTTCATTCCTGTATGCGTATCTCAGCATGATTCCCAGTCTTTCCCTTTGTCTCAGTACCATAGAATATGACAATGCAGTATTCTGAATATGGAGGTTATTGCTTGTTGTGGTTTAACCCAGCAGGCAGCTAAACACTACACAGTCATTTGCTCATTCCCCCCATCGCAGTCAAATGGGGGAGATAATTGGAAAAAAAAGGTTAAAAAAAATGGGTTGAAATAAAGGCAGTTTAATAGGACAGAAAAGGAAGGGAAAACAATAAAAATAATAACAACAATAATGATAAAACACTATAGAAAGCAAGTGACGCACAATAAATTGCTCATCACCCACTGACCGATGCCCAGCCAGTCTCCAGTCAGCAGCCACCTGTCCCAACCCAGCCAGCTCCCTGTCTGTTTTATTTTTCCACATGATCCTATAAGGTATAGGACATCCCTTTGGCCAATGTGAGTCAGCTGTCCTGGCTGTGTCCCCCCCCAGCTCCTTGTGTACCCTCCTCACTGGCAGGGCAGCATGAGAAGCTGAAAAGTCCTTGGCTCTTTAAAAGCACTGCTCTACAACAACCAACCCATCAGTGTGTTGTCAGCATTATTCTCATCCCAAATCTAAAACACAGAACCATACCAGCTACTAGGAAGAAAATTAATTCTATCCCAACTGAAACCAGGAAACTGTTGATTTCACAGAAATAGGACTAGTAGGGCCTGACTTAAACTGAGCTATATCCAAACAACCTCTCTGCCATGGAAGTGATTTTCTGTGCATTGTTTTGCTGTATTGTGGCTGCTGTGAACTCCAGTTTATCATCCTTATTGTCAATAATTTTATAAAATTAAAATATATACACTTTTTAAAGCTTAACAACTAAAGTTGCGCCAGGGGAGGTTTAGGTTGGATGTTAGGAAGAACTTCTTTACTGAAAAGGTTGTTAGGCATTGGAATGGGCTGCCCAGGGAAGTGGTTCAGTCACCATCCCTGGAGGTCTTTAAAAGACATTTAGATGTAGAGCTTAATGATGTGGTTTAGTGGAGGACTTGTCAGTGCTAGGTCAGAGGTTGGACTAGGTGATCTTGGAGGTCTCTTCCAACCTAGATGATTCTGTGATTCTGTGTTTGTATTTTTCTGAATTAGTGATATTGGCATAAATGTGGAAGCTGCTGTTACTTTCAAATGTTCACACATTAAAGAAAAAAGCCTAAAAATTTGACTGTTACTTGAATTCTTCTGTGTTTTCCCGTTAAACGTATTTGATACCAGAAGGCAGTGTGAATATAGTTGAAAATCTTAAAACCTGGGTGGTCAGTTCTCACATGAACAAGACACCCAGCGTGAAGTCAGCTCTCATGAACTTCTCTCAATGCCAGCAAACCCCAGATAGGGTAATAATTCCCACTGAGCTGTGAAAGATCAGTATGGGAGTTTCACTGCTGAAAGCTGATTTTAGGAAACTCAAGCAGTCATTAACCATTTCTTCTGGCTTTAGGTAAGCCCTGAATTGTTCAGTTAGGTTTGTGAAAAAGACTAAATCAAATGCTATGTGATATTGTATATTACTGTGCTACTGTGTTCATAAATGAACTCATCTGAAATTAATAATTTATAAACATTGTTTTAAAAGTCATAAAAAGTTCACGACACTGAATTTTTTTATGGGATTGCCATGACCATCTTCAAATGTGGAAAGTTCTCCAGGCTACAGAATGCAGAAAAAATGCGTCATCTTCCTGAGTGCATAATTTTCTGCAGCAGTTTTATTCTATGTCCTTCAACATAAGCTTGCATAAATATGAGGCTTTTTCTTCCTTTCTCTCTTTCTTTCTTTCTTTCTTTCTTTCTTTCTTTCTTTCTTTCTTTCTTTCTTTCTTTCTTTCTTTCTTTCTTTCTTTCTTTCTTTCTTTCTCTTTCTTTCTTTCTTTCTTTCTTTCTTTCTTTCTTTCTTTCTTTCTTTCTTTCTTTTCTTTCTTTCTTTTTCTTTCTTTCTTTCTTTCTTTTCTAATAGTGAGTGATGCCTGAAACAGATACAGCTGTCCTTCCAGTTTTTATTTGAAATATTTTATGAGGAAGATTTATTTTACATAGACAGTAAAAGTGCTCCAATAAAATCTGGCCCTCATCGGTGAAACTGAGAATACATAGATGGGGCTGCCCCATAGCTCAGCAGAGTTTGAGCACAGATCTGTATTTCAGGATGTCTTAAGCTCTTCGCATTCTGCAGGCTGCTGCCAGTAACATGACCCACTGAGATGCATGGGAAGCTGAAAATGTTATCATTTGAGCCACACCACGTTTCAAAATCTTATACTTCAGAGCTGGTCACTACTGAGACCTGTTCTCTAGAGGGTAGGTAGCATCTCATTAGTGATCTGGTCTCATAAGAGATATGATAATGAGGCAGGCAAATGATTCTTACAGTTTTTCAACAGTTGCATTATTCATTGTGATAGTGACAATCCAAACCAAAGCAAGACAGTGTCTGAAGTGTTCAAATGTGCAGTGTTGAATTTGCTCCTTATCCTTAATTTTTTTTCTGTGACTTTTGGAATATTTTGCAAAGTAACTATTAAACTACAGTACCACTGGCATAGGTGCTAAGACAATGAGCATGTCATAGTGCCCTGCTTTCACAGACGTTACAGACTGAAGTGGGATGCTGGATGAATAACTTAAGTCAGCTTGAAAATCTTGAAATCTTGAAAATAGCAGTCCCACTGGCAACATTAATCAACTCTAATTTCTGTGGCAGTCTGGCACACAACTAAGTGAATATTCATATATATTTTTATAACACCACATGCTGTTGGCAAATCTAAGTTATTAATAGAGCTCATTGTGAGGGAACCAGTCCACAGCAGATGGTTCCTTAGCACAACAGATTTAAATCTTATCATATGCTACCTCGCCAACTACATTCACCTAGATTGCTCATTTGTCCAATTTTCTCATATATACCATTATACTTTCTTTCAGAACAGTCTTCATGTACAAAATGTATTCCCTGTAAGAAAATTGCAAGGCTATACTATTAATCTTCTCATCTATTTTCAAAATGCAGCTGTGTTATGATCAGTACAAAACAATCAGTGATGAGCACATGGCAGCTATATAGGTTGCTGTAGTCACTTGCTAAGCTATATTTAATTCTCATTTTCTTTAATGTTCCTCAAACTGTTTGTGCTAGGCTCTTCTGGGCAAGTACCATCCTTCTGTTACTTGCTCCAGCACAATGTCCTGATGCTACCTGAAAAAAAAACTGTTTGGTATTACTACACTGGTGGACCAATAGATCAAAATGAATAAATTATTTAATCACTTTGTCATGGGAGCTACTGTGTTTTTTTTTTTCTTTCTTTTTTTTTTTTTCCTTTATAAGAAGATTTTGACAGTGGCTAAGTCTATTTCCATTTCTATCAGAACTGTGGCACACTGCACTTTTGGATCAATATAATCCATCATAGCAGTTATTTCTGTCTTGTTTAGTTTATTCTTCTTTTCCAAATGGATTAGCTGTGTCATTTTTAATGAAATGTTTTCATGATGTATCTTTAGAAGATTATGTCATGAGAGCACTAACATGACATTTTAATTAAACTTAACCCATATTTCACTTACCCTTTTTATCACTGGGTAAAATAAGACATGAGGAAAGGAATTGACATAGGGCAACTATACATAGCAAATTAATGGCAAAAGCACTGGGATAAATCTTATTCTAACACTGCAGCCAAAAAAAAAAAAAAACAAAAAAAAAACCACAACAGATTATGTGATATTAAGGGAAATGATTTGAGGCATAATGCTCTTTGCACCTTCAGCATGTATCATAGATTGTACCAAAAGACTTAATTATATACACTGGTATTCATAAAGACACTGGAGACCTTGTAACACTTTAGGACCACATCCTGCAAAAGGGCTGATTGCTTTCTGCAGAGAATTTGTGGCAGTGATAACAAGGCTTCATAAAAGTCACCATTTGCTGTGAAAAGACCCAGAAGAAATGTAGAGCAAGAAATATGGTGAGAAATGTATCACTGTTATTAAAAGTAGAGCCATGGGATCTTGGGAGAAATTGCCTGGCATGAAAGCACATAAACCTTTTGGAGAACTTAATAGAAGCCAAGGGAAATGTTAAAGAAATTAGGACAGTAAACTGAGGTAAAAAAAAAAAAAAAAAAAAAAAAAAAAAAAAAAAAGATTAATAAGAGAGTGAGAGCAATGAAATGGAAAGGTATTTTCTCTATTTTTTTCTAAAGTTTTCTCAAAAGACATAGAGTAGATTGTGTGCTCAGCTGTACTGTGAACATACTGTGATATCTTCAGAAAACAAGCTTTAGGTCTTCTCTGTTTCATTTTAGACCAGCTTTACTTACTGAGGTAATGAGGGAAGTTAAGACTATATTAGGTGCTTTTATGCTTTTGGCATCCATTCCTGTTGGCTTGTTATAGGTCTATGGGGACTTAGAATAATGAATGTCACCAGTCACAACTTCAAGCTTCCGGTTTATGGGACCATGTAGCATCTGTCTTGGTTTTGGCTGGGATAGAGTTAATCTTCTTTCTTGTAGCTGGTATGGTGCTGTGTTTTAGATTTAGGATGAGAATAATGATGACAACACACCAATGTTTTAGTTGTTGCAGAGCAGTGCTTATAAAGAGCCAAGGACTTTTCAGCTTCTTGTGCTGCCCCGCCAGCGAGGAGGCTGGGGCTGCACAGGGAGCTGGGGGGGGGACACAGCTAGGACAGCTGACTCAGACTGGCCAAAGGGTGTGCTGGTTTTATCCAGCTGGGCAGCTGAGCTCCAACACAACTGCTCTCTCACTCCCAGTTCTCAAAGGCGAAAAAACACAATGAAAATGACTCAAGGGTTGAGATAAGGACAGGGAGATCACTCACCAATTACTGTAATGCGCAAAACACACTCAGCATAGGGAGATTGATGTAATTTATTGCCTATTGATAACAGACTAGAGCAGTGAAAACTGAAAACAAACTAAAAACACCTCCTGCCTATCCACCCTCTTCCACCTCCTCCCCCCCAAGTGGTGCAGGTGAATGGGCAATGGGGGCTGCAGTCAGTCCCTAACACTTCGTCTCCACTGCTCCTTCATGGTTACTCTCTGCCCCTGCTCCAACATGGAGTCCCTCTCATGGGATGCCGTCCTTCCCAAATTGATCCTGCGGGGGCTTCCCACAAGCATCAGTTCTTCAAGAACCACTCCCTTATGGGTCTGTACCACACGGTTCATCCCCCAGGAGCAAACATGGGTCCCCCACGGGCGGCAGCTCCCCCCAGACCCCCTGCTCCTGCGTGGGCTCCTCTCCACGGGCTGCAGCTCCGGCCTGGGGCCTGCTCCTGCGGGGGCTCTCCATGGGCTGCAGCCTCCTCCAGGCAACATACACCTTATCCCATATATGTGGTGTCATGTGGAACAATAAAACGGAGTTGCTTGGGTTGGGACAGTTGGCTGCTGACTGGAGACTGGCTGAGCATTGGTCAGTGGTTGATCAATTGTATTGTGTATCCCTTGCTTTGTATATTCTTTTATCATTATTTCATTATTGTTTTTGTTATTATTGTTTTCCCTTCCTTTTCTGTCCTATTAAACTGTCTTTATCTCAACCTACAAATTTTTACTTGTCTCTCTCTCTCTTTTTCTTATTTATTTATTTATTTATTTATTTATTTATTGGATTCTCTCCCCCATTCCACTTTGACTTGGGGAATGAGTAAATGGCTGTGTGGTGCTTAGCTGTCTGCTGGGTTAAAACACAAGAGCAACCAACACCAAGAAAATTGACATACATCTTGTTCCATAATTCATCAGATATTTATATATAAAAAAGGAGGATAATCCTTAAATGAAAAAAAAAAAACAATTTTATATTTTTAATATATGTATATATATATATAATTCATAAAGCTTCCTCTTTCTCTTCCTAAGCAGTGAAACAGCAGTGGAAGCAAGGATCAAAAGTTGTCTGAAATACACCACTAACCAGGTCAGTGCTCAGGTCAGTGAAAGGAGATGGTGCTACAGCAATGAAAACAACAGCCACCAGTTGTATTACTGCTAGTTAGCATGCTCTCTTTGCTCTCCCTATAAATTGTTTTGAAACAATTTTTGGTAACAGATATTTGGAATGATTCATCCTTGGTGACAGGGATGGTGTGAGGACCACATTGACCCTTCCAAAAATGTTAGGGATATTTTCATAGAAGAAATGGAAATCAACCGGCCTCTTAATACTTTTAGCTGAGCTCTGCATTTCCCAAAAGCTTGGGTATTTTTCAAGCTCTGGTTCACTCCATCTTTATACTAGGACAATTGTTCTAGACGAAAATCAAATTGATGTACTGTTTAGGCAAGCATGCTCCATTGTGGTAGCCTGAGCTTGCTCTACATACAGCTTGAAATAGGCAAGTTCAGAGCCATAAGATATCAGATCTGCAAAACCAGCATATGAAAGACAGTAGGAACTAACTTTAAAAATAAGCTCTTACATGGGCTTAAGCCACTGGAATTAACACAGGAATCATTTAGTTTTAGTCTCAGTAAGATAATTACAGTTATATGTATCAGCGTCGTAGAGAATGATGTGATATATCTTTCCTGATAGTTATTTCATTCGTCTACTGTTGGCACCAGATATCACTATATTTATATGCTGTTATTCAGCCCATTTAATACTGCAGTCAACCAGCCGTTCTCATAGGCATTACTACTCATCAGATATTAACCAGTTGCCTTCCATTTCTTTAAGTGTATGCAAGTTACACTTAAGTAAGTGTATGCACTTACTTTGCAGTAGCAATACCATGCTGTTAATTTATAAGTTGTAATTATTTAACATTTTTTCTTAGAATGATAAATATGATTTTCTAAGCTCTCATTATTCATACAGGGAAGATCCAATTAACCTATAAGTAGGTATAGCTTCCCAAAATTGCAACATTTAAGAATGGCTTAAATCGCTCATGATTTCCAAAATTATAACATACAGAACCTCAAATAGTTAATGATTCAAGGGAGGTTTGACTACAAAAAAATAGTGTAATTCATTGTTGCCTACTGTAGAGCACGCTTTATATGTTTAAAGCGTTAAACTGTTCTTAGATCTATGGATTTTCAGCTATATTTTAGCAGTGTGCAGTGACATGAAATTGACTTTTGTTTGCAAAGGTAGACAGCAGCCTTTTGAACTAAAAGACTAAAAAGTAGCAGAAAAGTTGTATTAAAAGGCAGGCAGTTGTTGGTGTTAACCACACAGGGTAGGAAACCAGGTGTGAAGTAGAAACCTCCTTAGGAAACACTCCTAAGGGAAGGAATAGCGAAAATTGAAAATACTTGTGTTGTCCTGTTTTCTTATCATATTTACAGCTAGTTCACTATCTTTTCTTTTCTCTTTTTAATGTACCAAGAAGTATCCTCAGGTGAATGATAAAATATCTTCTACTTATTTCTGTACATTGAATTATTCTCCACCCTGTGATTTCAGCATAAAATCTGAAAATACTTCCCTAGAAGAGAGGGTACTGTTCTCATCATTTGCACTTCATAATTTATACTGCTGTATTTTCTGTGAATAATAGATTATTATTTATTAGGAAAAATCAACTATCATGCATGGCATTTTTTTCTCACATTGTATTGACAGGAAAATACATAACTTTTTTTTCAAAGTAACAAAACATTTGTTTTTTCATATTAACTGTTCCCTGTGTCAATGATGAAGGAAACACTTATCCAATCTTCTTCTCAGAAGTAGAAAAGTGAATTTCAGAAAGGTTATGAAACCTACCCAAACATCATCTAAGATAAAAGTTACTCCAAGAAGAAAAATTAGAAATCTGAGACATGTTTTCTGACTCCTGAGCAATCCTCATTTTTACAGGGAACAAAGAGCTCACACCACTGATGGCAACGCTTCACCAGACTGGTATTACCAGCTTGCAAAGGAGAAAAGAATCCACTATGCAACAACATGCAGACTTCAGTTCTAATCAATCATATACAACATTTTAGATTTGCAGCGAACTATGCACTTCAGGACTATTATTCAGCACAGAAAGAAAATAAAGCAAGTAGGAAAAAATAAGCAGTAAATAAAAATTGTTTTTCCAAGAAAAAAATAGTTCTTAACTATTTATCTATTACTCTGATATCTTTCTTTCCAAAATGTGCCATACTTGCCAAACTGGGACAGTTTTAATCTCACAGATTCAACACAGTGTTTCTTAAAGTTTTGATGCCAGCATTTCTCACTTGCATACCACCACAAAATTTGGTTCAGCTGAAACTCTCACAATACGCTGTATCTTAAGGGAAGAGAAGGGAAAATGCTCCATGGAATTTTTCAATAAACACAATTCTTCCCTTATTGAAATGACCATTATGAAAACTCAACAGCACATATTCTACAGTGGCAGTTTTTCAGACTTGCATCTTCTGTCTTTTCTTATTTTTAGTGTTTTCTCCAGAAGATGCCTGGAAACAGGACTGATATTAAACACAGATGTCAGAGTGCCAATGCTAGAAAATATCTCTGTGAACAAATCAAAAAAATATAAAGATCATCAGTTTTGCAGCAAAGCTGAGCATAATATTGCAGCAATAAATCTTTATTAGCAAACTTCACATTTTTTTCCCCTTTTCACTCAGATTTATTTATTTATTTTATTTATTTATTTATTTATTTATTAATGTATATATGCATTGGCTTTGTGTGGCAAAGGGTTTGATAGCAGGGCGCTGCAGTGGTGGCCTCTGTGAGAAGAGTCCAGAAACTTCCCCATGTCAGATCAGAGCCACCTCCTGCTGCTGGCCAGGCCGAGCCAGGAAGTGACACTGGTTGCGCCTCTGTAAGAGCAGATTTAAGGAAGGAAAAAAAACTGCTGCACAACAGAGAGAGGTGTGAGAATGAGCCCTGCAGACTCCAAGGTCTGCAGAAGGAGAGCAGGAGGTGCTCCAGGCATGGAGCAGCAGTTCCCCTGCGGCCTGTGGAGAGGCCCCTGGTGGAGCAGGCTGTCCCCCTGCAGCCCATGGGTCCCACACGGAGCAGATCTCCACGCTGCAGCCCGTGGAGGAGCCCCCGGTGGAGCAGGTGGATGTGGCCTGGAGGAGGCTGCGGCCCATGGAGAGCCCCCGCAGGAGCAGGCCCCGGGCCGGAGCTGCAGCCCGTGGAGAGGAGCCCACGCAGGAGCAGGGGGTCTGGGGGGAGCTGCCGCCCGTGGGGGACCCGTGCTGGAGCAGTTTGCTCCTGGGGGATGGACCCCGTGGTACGGAGCCGTGTGGGAGCAGTTCTTGAAGAGCTGCTGCCTGTGGGCAGCCTCCGCAGGCTCAGTTCGGGCAGGACGGCATCCCGTGGGAGGGACTCCATGTTGGAGCAGGGGCAGAGAGTGACTGTGAAGGAGTGGTGGAGATGAAGCATTAGGGACTGACTGCAGCCCCCATTCCCCTGCGCTGCTCCGAGGGAGGAGGCAGAAGAGGGTGCATGTGGAAGAACGTGTTTTTGGTTTGCTTTTAGTTTCTTACTGCTCTACCTTGTTATTAACTAGTATTAAATTATATCAATCTCTCTGTGCTATGTCTGTTTTGCCCATGAAGATAATTGCTGAGTGATCTCCCTGTCCTTATCTCAACCCTTGAGCCCTTTCCATTGTATTTTCTACCCCTTTCCTTTGAAGAGGGGGACTGAGGAAGCTATTGTGATTGAGTTGAGCTGCCCATCAGGGTAAACCACCACAAAATGTGTAACTTTTTTTTTTTTTTTTTTCACAGCTAAGTTTTGTGTTATAAATCATTTGTGTATGAAGGTTTATGAAAAAATACATTTCATATAGTATTTTTAAAGACCTTAAAACTCCCAGTCAGGATCAAAATTCAGTTTCAGATGCTACGTAAACAGCCAAACAAAAGGTGAGATTCTTGCCCTGAAAACCATGACAACCTGATTTTGTTTTATTCTGTGTCAAGAATGTAAGGACAAAATGAGACATGCATTTATTTAGTATTGAGTACTGAGTTATGCCCAGAAAGAGTGAACTAGCAGTTCCCTGCTTTATAATAAATTGACAAAAATGCATCCTAATGGTGGAATAGAAGACGCCTATCTCTTTCTTCACCCTCCTTAAATTACCTGTTGCTGTGATGTAATTGTATTAATGGATACCAAGACTTAAAAGGCAGGAGGAGGCACAAGTACTTTTTTACTGTTAAGCCACCAGCTGATGAACCGTTGATGAAGGTACTTTTTCCTTATTGCCTTTTAAGATTGAGGTGTTGTTTATGAAGGGCATATCTCCTTAATGCACATAAATGGAATATTTTGTGGGGGGACAGACTGCTTATTTAAAATAAATCCTCATTTGAGATATTTGCTTGCACTGCAGTATTTAAAATGAAGCTAACACCGAGCCCAATGCCCAATTCCTTATAGTACTCCTCTCATTTAAGTTGATGACAGAAAGCATCCCTGACTTCAGAAAAGTAAGGCCAGACCTTATGTGGGCTGCATACCACTGAGACACTTAATCCTTTCCTCAGGGCACTGAGTCATAGCAGACTTTTGAGTAGCTTGGTACAGATCAGGGGAAGATCCATGCCATAGAATATTATACACTGTCCAGGACAGCTAAATCACATCCACCTGCCCTGTTCACAAGAAAGTTAAGAATCTCGTTCCCTCTTTTGAACAAAGGATTGCGTCCATTGCAGGACACATTCTGTAATGGTTGAGTCAGAAACTTTCCAGAATTGCAGGATGTGTCTGATTTTTGTGTTTTGATGTAAAAAATGTCTTTGACTTGGCTAATAGAGCTCTTTGAATCCAATCAGCACAGTTTTAGAAACAAATACATAGCTTCCTCTTCCTGTTCACTACAAAGAAAACATAAAATAAATAAAGGTCCTATATTATAGAAGGAGCTCTTTCTTCGTTCCTTTTTTTTTTTTTCCTTAAAACAAAGAAGCCAAATCCTGACTTTGCCTAATGTGGCAGTTAGAGCCTTATTAAGTCTTTTGTCTTGGCTATTATGATCCAAATTTACAGGATTTATCAAAGAGACTGTGAGATTCAGCTACTATTAAGCACCTATCAGACATACCTGTTAGAAGTATAGTCATGTTAAGTTCATAATTAAATGTTGTCAAATAGTGCTTTGTTAAATCGACATATTCAGCACATATTCTGTTGCAACATATTGGTTAGCTTCAGTCATTTGTCCCAGATATGAAGGCAGCTGGTAAGGCAGGTGACACCTTCATGAAGGCATCTGAATCACAGCCATGCTTTCCACTGCCTATAGTGGAAGTTTAGACACGTGGTTCACATGCAGTGGACAGTTGTGTTTTAGCCAAATTCCATCTGGCTAAATTGGAAGCTGAATTTTACCATGCTTATATAGCTAAACTAGATCTGATTTTAAAATAGGTCAGTCACTGAGGCAATTAGGTGGCAAATGAAGGTGGGAGTGGATATAAAGCTCCACAGGTTGTTTCTAGACTAACACTGCACATATACCTGTACCATAACTCTTCAGGAAAATCTGAGCCTGCATAAGTCTGTTTATGATACTTCAGGATGTATTTGCTCAGCTAGACATCTTTTTAAGTTTCACTGATATTTAACAAGTCAAATTAAAGCTAGTGAGTTTGTTACATACATTCCAGCATACATATGTTTGTTTTTATTTATCTCATTTATGAAAAATATTTTGGTTGTTATGTCAGTTCATATGAGAAATGAGGAAAATGTGCAAATCATTGCTACATAAATTATTTTTCTGCTACTTTTTTTCCAGCCTCAGTCTCACAAGAATTATCATATTCACAGATGTGAGGCTCTGGAACTTGATGGGCAAGGAAATGACAATGTGGACAAAGGTACATCCACATTGGGGCAGTTAACCAGGGCAAGTCAACCTACACACCACATCACAACAATTCCCACCAAGAAAAAAAGAAGTGTTATAGTCATAGTGGACTTCCTTCTGAAGGAAATGGATGGCCTGATTTGCCATCCAGACCCAACCCATAGGGATGTCTGCTGTCTCCCTGGGGCTCAGGTAAGAGATATTGCTCAGAAAATCACTCACCTGGTATGTCCCTCTGATTATTACTCCTTATTGGATTTTAATGGTGGCAGTGATGACATGGCAAAGTCCAAGAGTGATCAAAAGGGGAGCCAATGGTATCCTGGGCTGCATTCAGAAGAGTGTTGCCAGCAGGTCAAGGGAGGTGTTCCTTCTCCTCTACTCAGCCCTGGTGAGGCCACACCTGGAGTACTGTGTCCAGTTCTGGGCTCCCCAGTACAAGAGGGACATAGAACTAGTGGAGCGAGTCCAGAGGAAGGCTACAAAAATGATTAGAGGACCGGAGTACCTGCTGTACAAGGCCAGGCTGAGAGAACTGGGCCTGTTTAGCCTGGAAAAGAGAAGACTGAGGGGAGATCTCATCAATGTGTACGAATATCTGAGGGGAGGGTGTCAAGAAGACAGAGCTGGTCTCTTTTCTGTTGTGCCCAGCGAGAGGATGAGAGGCAACAGACACAAACTGAAGCACAGGAAGTTCCGGCTGAATAGGAGGGGGCATTTCTTTACTGTGAGGGTGACAGAGCACTGGAACAGGTTGCCCAGAGACATTGTGGAGTCTCCTTCTCCAGAGATATTCAAAACCCACCTTGATGCCATCCTGTGCAACATGCTGTAGGTGATCCTGCTTCGCAGGGGGAGGTTGGACTAGATGATCTTCAGAGGTCCCTTCCAACCTCAGCCATTCTATGATTCTGTGATTCTGTGATATTTCATAATTCTATTGCTACTCCTCCCACATCTTACTAGAACATTGTTTAAAACTCCTTTAAAAACTCTTTAAAAAAATAAATCTGTTTTCAGTAAGTCTATTGACAAGATACTTTCTGAAGGTGAGTTTTCAGGTGACAGCTTTGTGTTTCAAACTTCAATTATCATCTCAGATGGGAAAAAAAATAGACACACCTTTCTTTTGTCTTTCTTTTATTTTACAGTTTTTGGATTAGACAAAAGAGAACCACAAAGTTGTTGAGTCATTTTAAATTGATCATTGCTTTAAAGCATATGGAATTCCTATTTTCTGCTCCATTTGAAAGCCCTAGGAAAGTAATTTTTGCAAGGAAAAAATATGTATGTGGCAGAAATTGCTATTTTCTCTTGCTAGAGAAATACATCTAGGTATGGAACAAGAGGAAGGCTTTGTGCAAATACCTGAAAGGAAGTTGTGAGGAGCTGGGAGGCAGCCTCTTCTCACAGATAACTAGCAATAGGACTAGAGGGAATCACCTCAAGTTGCAACAGGAGAGGTTCAGATTGAAAATTAAGAGAAATTTCTTCTCAGAAAGAGTGGTTAGAACAGGTTGCACAGGGAGGGGGTAGAGTCACTGTCCCTGGTAGCGTTTAAGGAAAGGTTGGATGTGGTACTTGGGGACCTGTTTTACTGGGTAATATGAAGCTAGGGGGATGGTTGGACCAGATGATCTTGGAGGTCTTTTCCAACCTTAACAATTCTATGATTCTTTGATTCTTTATCACATAGAACTCATCCTGCCAGCAATGTGTGCTTGCAGCCCAGAGAGCCAACCATATCCGGGGCTGCATGAAAAGAAACATGACCAGAAGGTTGAGGGAAGAGATTCTCCCCATCTGCTCCGCTCTCACAAGACCCCACCTGGAATGTTGCATTCAGCTCTTGCGAGACCCCAGCCCATGAAGGACATGGAATTATTAGAATGAGTCCAGAGGAACGCCATGAAGATGATCAAAGGGCTGGAGCACCTCTCCTATGAAGACAGGCTGAGAGAGCTGGGGCTGTTCAGCTTGGAGAAGGGACGGCTCCAAGCAGACCTTATGGCAGTCTTCCAATACCTTAAGGCGGCCCACAGGAAAGCTGAGGAAGGACTGTTTGTCAGAGAGTGGAGTGATAGGACAAGGAATAATGGTTTCAAACTAAAGGGTACATTTAGATTAGATATAAGGAAGAAATTCTTTACTCTGAGGGTGGTGAGGCACTGGAACAGGTTGCCCAGAAAAGCTGTAGGTGCCCCCCCATTCCTGGAAGTGTTCAAGGCCAGGTTGGATGGGGCTTTGGGCAACCTGGTATGGTGAGAGATGTCCCTGCCTATGGCAAGGGGGTTGGAATTAGATGATATTTAAGGTCCCTTCCAACCCCAAACATTCAATGATTCAATGATATTTTTATTTTTAACCTTTATTTTCATCCTTTTTTTTTTTCCATATTCTAAACGTCAAGATAAGATTGGAATGAAATGTTACCATTTTTATCATCACCATTTAAAATGATCTTTGTTGTGCTGTTGATTTGTGTGATATTTACATTCTGTGTATTATTTGTGTTGTTATTGTAATTATTTTCTTATTAGCATTGACTATATTCTTCCTGTGCATCCTTAAGCTCATGTAAATTATCCTTACAACAGCATAGATATTGATACAATTGAATACTTGTCATTGTGTAAAGAAAAAAAAAATCCAAGGGAACAACAATGAGGCCAACTGTATGAAGTTCAGCAAAGCCAAGTGCTGGGTCCTGCATCCTGGGGCACAACAACCCCAAGCAGCGCTACAGGCTGGGAGAGGAGTGGTTAGAAAGCTGCCTGGCAGAGAAGGACCTGGGAATACTGGTTGATAGTCAGCTGAATATGAGCCAGCAGTGTGCGCAGGTGGCCAAGAAGGCCAACAGCATCCTGGCTTGCATAAGAAGCAGTGTGGCCAGCAGGTCTAGGGAGGTGATTGTCCCCCTGTACTCGGCTCTGGTGAGGCCGCACCTCGAGTACTGTGTTCAGTTTTGGGCCCCTTGCTACAAGAAGGACATGGAGGTGCTCGAGCAAGTCCAGAGAAGGGCAACGAAGCTGGTGAGGGGTCTGGAGAACAAGTCTTACGAGGAGCGGCTGAGGGAGCTGGGATTGTTCAGCCTGGAGAAGAGGAGGCTCAGCGGCGACCTTATTGCTCTCTACAGGTACCTTAAAGGAGGCTGTAGCGAGATGGGGGTTGGTCTGTTCTCCCACATGCCTGGTGACACGACGAGGGAGAATGGGCTGAAGTTGTGCCAGGGGAGGTTTAGGTTGGGTATTAGGAAGAACTTCTTTACTGAAAGGGTTGTTAGGCATTGGAATGGGCTGCCCAGGGAAGTGGTTCAGTTCCCCGGAGGTCTTTAAAAGACATTTAGATGTAGAGCTTAGTGATGTGGTATAGTGGAGGACTTGATGGTGTTAGGTCAGAGGTTGGACTCGGTGATCTTGGAGGTCTCTTTCAACCTAGATGATTCTGTGATTCTGAGACAAGACCTTTTCATCTAAATATGAGATTTGCTTTTTTTAAGATCCTTTTGGGTGAAAGATCACGTTAATGTACATGGCATTATCTATTGCATTGAAATAACTTCAGCCAACTTTTTCAAGAGCAAATTGCCTAGTCTTTTTTTTTTTCTGCACCAAAATGTATTTTAAGAATTAAATATCATCTTTTCCAGGTTCTAGGTTTTCAGTGGTCATGATTCTGGTCTCCCCCTTTCTCCCTTGTTGGACGTTACTGGTGCTGCTTGAGGAAGAAATTGTCCCACTAGCCCTGTGGATGCTCTTGGCTCCCATCTTGCAGACTCATGGCAGCCAGTCCTTGTGGTGCACTGACACTCTTGCTTTTTTACAGATTTGTCTGTATATAAAACTGTATTCCAAGGTAATTTTGACAGCTTAAAATGGAGTACATTGGGGAATGACAATAAGGAAGACGATGGAAAAATATTTCAATAAGTGGTGAAAGTAAATTAGTGGTTGATTATTCATGTTACATTTTTCATTATCACTTAACTTATCATTTCAAATAAGGTATATCTGTGCTGCATGGTCAATACTGAAACATTAATGGAAATATGTCCCTGCTAATCCAGTTATTATTAAAAACACAATTCAAAAATATTGTTTCACTATCTTTTCAGCCACAAAAGAAACATGTTGACCAGCCAGGGTGCTGTCATTTGCAGACCACAGCACGCTGAAGAGTCACTGATCTGACTTTTTGGATTATATATTTGTATTCCATATTTTTATTCTCATTATTAGTAAGATGTACCCAATTATCCTGATAGCCCTAAAAATGATTTCTCAGTACCTAACATTAAAAACATCATATCCTCTAAAACAAAAGTTTTTAAGGAATACCTTAGCCACTGAGTCCCATCTTCTGTCATCAGAGGAATGATGCATTTAAGGTATAAAACTGAAATCAGATTGGTAATGGTGTTTTGTTTTTTTTTTGTTGTTGTTTGTTTGTTTTTGTTTGTTTTTTTTTTGTTTTAATGTTTGTTTGGCTGTTTGCTTCTATAATAATAATAATAATAATAATAAATGTGTATCTACCACGGAGTGGTATAATTTCTTTTGGTAATACTATGTCATTATTATTTTTAAATTTTAGTACAACAGTGTAACAAAAGAAGAAAAGCTCATCTTCACTTTTTAGAAAGGAACACAATGCAGATAAAGACTAATTGGCCTCTCCAAAACTACGCAGGGGATTAATTCAGAGTATCAGAAGATGTTAAAACAGAAGATACTCTTTCTTTGTTTCCCATATAGAGAAATAAATGCACTCTATTTTGGTCACCTAGATATTTTGTCGTATCACTTATCACACAGAGACATATCACTGCATGTCAGCCCTGATTTTTGATGAATCTGCTGTATCCTGTTGCCGTGAAACCCAGATGTGGCAGACTACTTTAGATTAGACTACTTTAGATTTAGATTTAAACCCTGAGTATCAGTGACTGCATTCTGCAAACACTGCAAGTACAGGCTGATAACTGCTTGTTAGGAAGGAGACATGCTATGTTCTCAAAAGGGGATAACAGAGACACTTTCTGTGGGTCTCAAATCAACAGGTTCAACAGGTAACTCATATTACCATGCCTTCATGAATCCTGCTTTTACACGGGTGGGATAAATTTAAAGTCTAAGTTATAGGTTAGTCAAGCATCTTGCTGCCTGTGTTCTGAGCCAAAAAGTGTATGTGGCACTGGCACTGGGCTCCAACTAATAAATCTGGATTCCAGTAGAATTAATTACCTCATTTTCAATGCAGTGCTATAGCATTCATATGATTCTTTTTCATCCTTGAAAATTGGGATAAGTAAGAGGCAGGAATGAACTCCTATCTGTTGGCAATATACAATCACAATGCATTCTTACATTTGTGGATCACTTCAATTAAGTCATCGGCAAAAGGATGCAATTTGGTCTATTAAAAGTGGGTAAGAACTTGACATATCATAGACTGTTGTATTTAATTTATATTTTTAAATTATTTTCAAGACTAGTCTTTTCAGACTGTTCCTAATTAATAAAACAACTGGCTTTCCAAGACCACCCAGGAAGAGCACCTAAAGTAAAATAACATTTAATTGAAAACACACCTACAAATCAACATATAGTATAAAGTTAAGAACATTTATATTCAATAAAGCTGGAAAATTGTAGATATTACAGTATTTTCTCTAAGCTCACTAGCTGGGAATTGACCTCCCAGCAGTACATTCTTGATACAATCTGACAGGTTTGCTTTTCATTTTCAATTTTTATAATTTGATCTGAGTCTCTGGACAACTTCAAGGCTCCAAGAATAAGTTTGACCAGCATAGTAGGCTTACTTGCAATAAGCAAATTTCTTTGTGTTAGTAACTTTGTACATCATAATCTCCTGGAAGTACTGAAGAGGAAAATAAAAAGCTTCTCCTTGAAGATTTGGTTTGTGAAGCATTACATTCCAAAGAATTAGTATTTTCATCGTGTCAGAGATTTATTTCATGAACTAAGCAAATTTCTGTTATCCCTTGACATGGTGTCATGATTTGAAGATGTAATCTTCATTATTGATTAACCCCAGCAGATGGTATGACTCTTTTTTTTATTATATTGCTCTGTGATCTTCTCTAATGTTGTTCCTGCATCCTTTACCTTACAATATTTCCGGCCTAAGATTAAACAGCTTCTTTGCAAGAAGCATCTATTTTATCTGTTAAAATGGCAAGTAAGCTGTATTTTTGTCAAGCGTGACCTTGAAGTATTCTTTAGGGAAGCCACCCCTCTTCTTTACATCTTCTAGGAGATGATATGAAACAGCCTGTGTGCTCATATAATGTCTGTGCCATGTCCATTTGACACATTCTGAATAGACTTGCATTGATGACAGCTATGTATATGTAGGGGTGCTTCTGTCATGACCACACAGTACATTCATTCTGTACAAAACCCCACAACAAGGCAGCAAACAACAACTGTAGGTACATCTAAAGTGGTAAAAAGTATGAGCGTATTTAAGGCTGTAGTCTCTTTCTGTAATCCTGGTAACACCATTTGGAATCAAGGAGTTACTTTTTAATTGGTATTGTCATAATCATTGAAAACATATTCAGGTTAAGTGAACACTTAAACAGTCAAAAATTCAGCTTGTCCTCTTACAGGGTTTGGTTAACACATTCACTCATTTTCTGCAAGCTGATACTAATCCAGAATGATTGCAGAAGCAGAAAAATGATTTACTCACAGCTGAAAGTCTTTCTGAGAAGTTGCACAGTCACTGGCATACAAATGTTCCTTCGTACTCAGTTTAGCAATGTTGGAGGTGTTGTGCAATGTAGAAAGGTTAGAACATTCTTGTACAGAAAATTCCATAATTTAACCCTGTGGGCTGTGTTGTCTGATAGTAATGCTACCACTAACAGCTTTGCTAGGATATTGTCTTGGAAGTCTCTGTATTTGATTCTGATGCAAGACTGGAAATACCAGAGATGAAATTCTTTTGAGTCTATCAGAAATTCTCACCTGTAGAAGACAAACAATAGATTTCTTCACATGAGACTGTCAAGTCCCAATGAACTTACAGTTTTGAAGTTTGTAAGGATGGGTGGTTCTCCCAATACTTCTTCTGGATGCAGCAAACGGTGAAAACCTCGATGTACCTAAATTTCTTGTTATGATTTGAGAACCTTTCTTTTTTTTCTTTTTCTTTTCCTTTTTTGATATATATATAACACCAACAGAAAAGAAGAATCTGAGAAAAATTTTCAGTTACTACAGGAAACCATTTGCTACTGCAGACTATCCTTAAAACTTTTATTAATGATTTTAAATTTGTTTAGATTTTAAAAATGATCTTTGTGTCCCAAATCTAAAAATGCATACAGAAAGAGAATAGGTGATCTTTCAGTTAGAGAATTATAACTCTGTAACATTTTGTGAATATCTACACAGTTTGCCTCATCTTCAATTTGCTGTCTTTTGTCAACCATTCGTCTGCAGCTTATCTAAGGTGACAGTAGGCTCAATTAACAGTCTAATATAACACCAACAGCTGTTTTGACATTGACTAGACATTGAAAATGATGGGTCCAGCTCTTTCTTATGTCTTAATAATCCTGTAAACCAAACATCAGATGAATATGTACTTAATACTAATTATATAAAAGTACTATTAAAAATAACCAAGACACTCAAAATATTTCCTTTCTAGCATCCATGATCCGAATTATTTATTACGAGTTTGAGCATTACAACCTAAATCATTTAATCAAAATATTTTTGGCACCTGTGACAGAAGTAGTCAGGCATTAAATGTGAAGCTCTCTTCCTCCAGTGTCTGAAGGTAATTAATCAATGTGGCAAAGACCTGGGTGCAGAAGATGTATATCTCACCTTCCAGTGATTAGTTTGTCAAAGCCACAAGATCTATGAATATACTTATTTAACCTGTCAAAAGGATATAGTACAGCCTGAAAAGTCATCATCAAAACTGATGTAGCAGAAAATTTCTAACTATTGATTAGATTCAGACATTCATTCTAATCTGAACATGTACTTAGATGCATCAATAGGTCAAGCAGTCTATGAGTACAAACCAGTAATACTGGAATCTTGAGTCAGCAAGTTAATATGCCCCTGAGTACCTTAAATTACTTTCTTCTGGGATGAGTCTTAAAGAGAAAGGAGGGTTAGTGTAAGCCTAGAATAATAGACTGAGGCTGTGTTCATCTTAACTGTATAATCTCTCTTCTCTTTAGCATCAAGTCTTAAGCGATGTAGCAGGTGCTATTTCAATTCTTCTATTCATTATTTCTGAAAATAAATTGAACAATATTATGACTCTAAACTCATTCATCCATAAAAAAATGAATCAGATTTCTAGTATCAGGACGACCTATGGTATGGGAGAGGTTAAAAAAATAGAGAAAGCAAATTAAAATAGGATTTAACTAAACCTGCTGTCACTTCTGTCACAAGAAGCTTAAATGAAAATATATATAAATATACTCTGAACTCCCTGAAACTGCTATGAAAAATATACTTGGAGCATTTTATTCTGAAAGGAGAACTTTTTTATGACTTTTCTATGAACTTTTCTCTTTGTTTCTTTCCTTTTTTTCTTTTTTCTTCTTTTTTCTTTTTTTTTTTTCAGTGGAGTATTGTGCCTACTAAGTTCACTTTGGAAAGCGTTGTCATCATAAGGTTGCTTGTTGTTTTATTCCTTGTTAATGATGCTATTAATAGAATTTTCAGTAATTTGGTTAGATAAAATATTTTTAGGGGATTTGTCCACAATTTTTGGAGATCTTTTTTCAATTGACTTTTAAAGTTATGTTTAAATTTATTTATTTTTTTTCCTTAATATTTCACCTGACCATTAGTTCCAAAGTTATTTAAATAAATACATCACTAAAAAAAGTTTTGCTTATTCCAAAGTGAACTTTTTTGGTGATGCTCATTTTTCTGACAGGCACTGACTGTGTTTACAGTCAGCCCCAGAAATTAAATTAATAACTACTCACTAACAAGCTGCCAAACTAAAACCAAACAGTTTGTCATGGACAATAGGGGAGTGGAGGAGAAGGAGGGAGGCCAGGAATGGAGCCTGTATACATTGTACAGAGTGATGAAGACGTTTGCTATGCAATTTATTTGTGATGCTGTTTCCAGGAAAGCCAAAGATTGTGCAGACTGCTGGAGGCATTTTTATACAGCCTGCTTTTGAATCAGCTGCTTCTGTGAAAGCGGACTGAGCACAAGTCTCTACACTTCCGTGAACACCAAAATAAAAATAATGTTCTTCCCTATGTATGTCTAAAGATTCCAAGGCCTTTTAACTCCCTTACAAAGGAGTCTGTTAGTGACAGTTTTGTGCCCTAGATTGATTGAAACTGAGCTCATTATGTATTCATTTTGGGGAACAAATCTTTATAAAACAGCTGGAGGCTAAACACTAAGATAAACCTCAGACAGAGGTAGTTGTTTAGAGTAGCATCTGCACTAGCATATGTCAGAAGGACTTAAAATTAATTTATTTCAGTTATTTAGACTAGTAATGTCAGTAAAGGGACTTTATTAAATAAGGAAAGAGAATATGGATTTCAGAGCCCATCAGTTCAAGATAACTATCAGACTGAGAATCTAAACATATTTAGGTCAAGGTTGGATTATAAATTCAGAAACTTCTTCTTAATAGGGTATTTCCCTTTTGATTCCTTTCCTTCTGACTCCTACTGTGTCTGCATCTGTTCCTTCTCTAAGTAGACAGAACGCGGAATAGATGCAAATATGATGCAGTTTGTTGATTAAATTCTTGGCTGTGTTTATCTGTTGGAAGCCTTATCATCAGGCAGTCAATTTAATCAAACAATAATCTTCAGTCAATGGTGATCTTTTCCAAAAACTACATCCATGGACCCTGCTGCATCCTGTATTTATTGAAGACGTATCTCTTCATGGAGTTTAACACAGTTGTCTAAAAAATAGAGGATTATTTGTAGTAACAGGCAGTACTACATGTAAGATTTTAGCCCTGTCCCAGGACACCAAAGATTTTATTTGGGAATATTTAACATCCCTTGTGCATGGGCCAGAATATTATTCATTATGTTTCTGAGATTACCCATGGCTATGCCAAAGCATGAACAAATCAGCTTTTTTTGCAGGTTTAGTGTTTTATTCTGTTGATGTTTTCTTAGTTGAGCCAACCTAAATCTGTCATTTTACACTCTCTATTACACCCATGATTAAACAGGGAGGAAAATAGGCTTTCTTCCTTTCCCCTTCCACTAAGAACTTCTCTAATATTAGATAACATAGTATTTCAGCCTTTATAAAAATAGGCAAGTTGATGTTAAAAAAGAAAGAAGAATGCTGTTATACTCACATTAGAAGCAAACAAATTGTTTTCCCACAATAGTAACAATGAGATCTAGTGGTGACAATAAGAGTGTGAATTATATATGTAAGATGTATTCTTTTTCTCAAGCACTTGAGGAAAACTCAAGTTTTTACTGTTATTTTGAGGGCTCATCTTCTGGAAGGTCCTCCACTTTCTCCCCAGAATCTACTAGCTGTGGTGAAAAAATGGATGATTTTCACCTTTCTGGGACTAAACAGACAACACAAATTTTCAGGTTTCCCTCTTTGTCTCATCAGGAAGGAGACACAGCTTTCTAAACTTTTATTTATTTATTTATTGTCCTTAAAAACCCTCCTCAGTGAGGCACCACAATGTGCCCCAGACAATCTATTCTAATATTTCACTAGCTGTTAGATATTTACCCTAATATACAACTTTGGCTATGATTGCTATAATTTAGCCCACTGCTTTTTGTCCTGTTCAGACTGATACAGAGAAGAACGTCTTACTTGTTCAGCATGGTTTGTACCTGAACACTGCTGTCATATGACACGTTGGTCTTTTCATCTTTAATTTGAACAGCCCTGTTTCATTCAATCTTTCCTGTAGGTCAGATTTCTAGACCTCTCTGAATTCTCTCCAGGAGTTTAAGAAGGTTCTTGGTGTGCTGCCAAAAACTAGAGACATACTAATTTGAGGGCTTGTCAGTGCAGAGCAGAGGAGAAAGATCATTTGTCTATATAATATCTGTATTTTTCACGACATTGGCGTGCCCATGTTGGTCCTGTGATCCACCATAACCTGTAGCTCTTTTTCTAAAGGACTGACATCAGTATAGTTCAATTTTCAAAATTTCAGAGCTGGTTTTTTTTTTCCCTTTTTTTTTTTTTTCCCCAGTGTAGTTGATTATACATGCCTGAGTGACAGCAATGTATTTCCTCTACTGATTTATTTTTTTTTTCACACCAATTTCCCAAGATTGTCTTAAACTCTGTGTACATGTTCCTAGCCGTCCTTCCAACCTTGGTGCCATCTGTAGATTCCACAATAATATTCTCAGCCAGACATTATTAAAGTTATTAAGTAGAACTAGACCAGGACAAGTCTTAAAGAAATCAGCATAGTATCTCTCTCAATATGATAGTGAAAACATGTTATTTGAATATACTTTTCTTCTACTCACAAGGCATCTTGTACTGAACTAAAATATTTTTTTTCCACTCAGGACTCCCAAAAGCTGCTACTAGGTATATGATTTCACTATTCTATTCACTAAGCTACTTCAGGTAATCAAAATTTTCAGTAATTTTGATGTCAGAATGTTTTCCAAGATGTTAGAAATTTATTTTTGTTTGTTTGTTTGTTTGTTTGACAGAAGTATTAAAAGTACACAATACATATTACTCTTGAAAAAAGGTGTTCAGGAAAAAATATTTTAAAATTTCTTTCATTACATTCCAAATGGTATTTTCATTTTCATACTGTAGAAGGAAGAATTCTTAAACCATGTAAACTGTGCATGCCTAATTCTGTACTCACTCATTTTATACACATACTCAACTGGAAGTATTAGTGTCCTGATTCAATTCCATTGTCATCTCTTTTGTTCTGTCTATAGAAATATGTCTTTGCGAAACTCAAGGACAGAGTGGAAATAAACCAGCAGAATAAATGCTTTCCATGAGTAAGGAAACCAAATATGTCTGAAATAGAATCTCCATATCTCCAGTCTCTAACTCAAGGTCATTTGTGCAAAATCTTTGTCAGTAGAAGGATGCATGCTTAAATGTTAGTAATTTTGAAACTTTTGTTTACTTTTTCTTCCTTTAACAGAGCTGTTGTAGGGTTATGGAAATATAGGATAAACAAAGAGCCACTTAGAGACATTTAAAAACTGAAGCTTTATTTTCATACTGAGGATTTAAATGTGTAACATCAGTGTACATAATAATAGAAACAAAGATTGTAGAATCAAAGAATCATAGAATCATACATAATGTAGGTTGCTTTGAAGGTCATCTTGGTCAAACAGTTACTCAAAACAGAGGTAATATGCCTATGCACTAGGCTGCTAAGGGCTTTTTGCCAGTCAGGTTTTGAAAGGTTTCAAGGATAGAGATACCATAACCTCTCTGGTAAGCTGTTGCAGAGTTTGACCAAACTCACTATCCAGATTTTTTTCTTATATCTGAGCCAGTTCACCTTATTGCAGCTTATGTCCATTGCCACTTGTGTTTCTGGTGTGCACCTAAAGGAATTGTTTTGCTTTGTCTTCCCTATAACTACCTGCTAGGTTGCTGAAGACTACACTGGATTTGCCACTGCCCTGTTTCTCCCAGTCTCCTTGTGCACAGTGCAGCTTGACCCCTTTTGTTTTTGATACCAGTGCAGTGAAAAGGAGTTTTCAAATGCAGTTGGAGTTTTCAGTGCTTCTTTCCTTTCCTTTCCTTTTCTTTTTCTTTCTTATTTCTTTTTCTTTTTCTTTTTCTTCTTTTTCTTTTTCTTTTTCTTTTTCTTTTTTCTTTTCTTTTTTTCTTTTCTTTTTCTTTTTCTTTTTCTTTTTCTTTTTCTTTTTCTTTTTCTTTTTCTTTTTCTTTTTCTTTTTCTTTTCTTTTCTTTTCTTTTCTTTTCTTTTTCTTTTTCTTTTTCTTTTTCTTTTTCTTTTTCTTTTTCTTTTTCTTTTTCTTTCTTTTTCTTTTTCTTTTTCTTTTTCTTTTTCTTTTTCTTTTTCTTTTTCTTTTTCTTTTTCTTTTTCTTTTTCTTTTTCTTTTTCTTTTTCTTTTTCTTTTTCTTTCTTTTTCTTTTTCTTTCTTTTTCTTTTTCTTTTTCTTTTTCTTTTTCTTTTTCTTTTTCTTTTTCTTTTTCTTTTTCTTTTTCTTTTTCTTTTTCTTTTTCTTTTTCTTTTTCTTTTTCTTTTTCTTTTTCTTTTTCTTTTTCTTTTCTTTTTCTTTTTCTTTTTCTCTTTTTTTCTTCTTTTTCTTTTATTTCTTTTTGTATCAATTTATATTAAGTATTCTAGTCTGGTAACATATAGTGTGTATAAGAAGACAAATTATTCAGAAGTCCAATGTTGGGCTACTATCTTTCATGACTAGCAGTAATGAATGAAATGTACATACATACATTTTCTTCCTTTCTTTTATGCTTGCTTGCTTTTAGTTTGAATATACACTACAGAATTATGAAGGACCTTCCTCCAAATGTTAAAAACCAGTATTGACAGAGAAATTAATTCCCTTTCCCTCTGAGCTCTAGAAAAAAATCTGGTTGGCTTAGTACAGTGATTTGTAAAGTGCTGTTGAATGGAAGATTATTATTATTATTAATAATAATATTTTTATTATTACTATTATTTTATTAAAGTTTAATATTGGAGAGAAAAATAAAGAAACTCAAATATCTCCTCATGCTCAGCTTCAGAGAAGTGAGATAACTGAGAGCATTCTTCAGATATTATGGACTAGATTCAATATTACATGATTATATCCTGATGGGTTCAACAGACACTTGTGAGGAATGCAACTCTGAACAAATGCCACCTCCTTTTGTTCTGAAGCAGAGTTTTGAATCCTGATATCTCACATAACAAATTATTCTTCTGGACACATCTCTTTTGTATGCATTTTGAATGCCATCCTTCAAATTCTTCATATTGAAACTATTTCACTCTTAATTGTGGCAAATAGAACTTGAATAGAACTGGAGTAGAACTCAAATCTTCCAACTTAATGCCCCCCAGGCCCTAAAATCATTCTTTTATTTTGCCCTGTGTATTCAGTGCCAACTATCCCACTTGCTTTTACTAAATTTTTTGTTTGTTTGTTTGTTTCCGTAATTAGAGCATTTTATTTATTAAATAATTTTATTATTTAAAAGATGTTAGATCGGTCCTCATGGTTAAATTCAGCACTCCACTGCAATACATATTATTAAAAGTTATAATTTTGTTGGAGAAGTAGCTGACTGACAATAGTTACAAGAATGTGAGCTACTATGAACTACGAAAAAAATAATTTATGTTAATCTATGTATAAATGCAATCAAAACTTTGCATCCTTCAACATATTTCCATTTACAGCCTAATAATGCATTGGAACAAAAGTGCAAGTGCATCCCAAAGAAAATAAGTTGTGAATCAGCCCAGTCCTGGAATTTGGTGTGTATCACATTTTAATACTTTATCATTATATTATTGTTTTCAAAATGAATAGTTGCCAGAGCAAAGTAATTCTGAGGAACCAAATGAAGAAATAAGATTCCGTGTACAAATGACATTGTTAGAGGCTTGTAATTCTTTCCGGATTTCCATTGCTATAAATTTAAAAATGCAATTTATTTTAACTTTAATTTAAAATATAGAAGTCTGACAGACTACTACTTGTCTTGTTAATATAACAAGCTTATTGTGTGATTTCAATATTTTTGTTTTCCTTTTGATATATTGTATATACTTCAGTTTGTATAGCCTAAACTGACCTTGAATATTTTTATGTTTCTTGATATTTTTATTTTGATTTAAGTAACAATTTATGTCATGAAAAAAAATCACAGTAATGTAATCTCATCATTTAAATTTAATTTTTCTCAGTGTACTGCTCTTTCTGGTCAATTAGAGAAAAATAATCACATTACGTAGCTTGCATTCATGAGTAAATCAATATATATATGTTACTTATTGTTTCTTTTTTCTCTGATTTTAACATTTCTAATACAAGGTTTTTAAACTTATGAATCATGAAAACTAAAGGGTTTATTTTCAGTATTACCACAGGGGGAAAAAAAAAGAAAGAAGGAAAAAAAAACTCCAGAAACTATAAAAGTTAAATATAAAATATAAAATTAATTTCCTATAGTCTTGTTGCTAACTCATGAGAGAAGTATCCCAGTGAAGGGAACTGAGAAGAGAAGAGGGCATATTACTGCATATTATACAGGTTTTAACCTGAGAGAAAAAAAAAAAAAAAAAAAAGATACTAAAATGGACAATACCTTTATCTAAAAACAGATTTTAAATGGATGAATGAAAGCTGGATTCCAAAGCTTAAATATACTTAAAATTATATCAGGAATACTGTGAAAGTTTATTTTCTATCAAGGCTTATTAAAACTTTAGCTGTGTCATTCTCTAATTTACTTCTACAATTATCTGTGGTACAAATCTCCAAAATCTGATGTTCTGTGAACTTCAGACAGAACCAAAACTTTACCGCCCAACTACCATGCCTGTTTTGGAAGCTAGAGAAATGTATTTAGAATGGAAGGTTTGATGACTTCTTGCCTCTGTCCTCCCTCGATTGGTGTTGTTGTAAGAGTAATGTATTTTCTACTCCATTTCTAACTTCCTGAGTTTTCTCCTTCCAGCAAGGACTCTGAGATCTGGTGTTTCAGCATTTCACCATTATATGGAGAAAGAAAGTGTTTTTGTTTATTCCAGTGCGGACTTCTTTTTTTTTTATCATGTAATTTAGACTGTTATCAGAGACATTTACCAAAGTCTATACAACCTGTCTTGAATCAAAAATATTAGTCACTTTAACTGTCTTAAATATTTAGACTAGCTATTATTTTTTGGATTCATTTAAATACAGTCATCTGTACATGATCTTGCCTAGCATAGTAAATAATACTAGATGAAGTCCTAGCCCTTTTGAATTTTAGTGGACTTGTAATACAGTATATTTTTTTAATGGCAAATGTTACCTACAGTGTTTATCCTACATTTTTTAATTTCTTCTTGGAATTTCTGTAGGTAATGGAGCTGGTAAGAAGTTTCCTCTCAAATGTAATCACTTCGCAAGACGTCTTAAGGGAGTTAAGTATGCAAATCGTCCCCTCACCAGCTCTTGAGTCTAAGCTAGAACTTTATAATGCTCCCTTCAACACTTAAGGCACCTGATCCCTGTACACATGATCCCTTTAGACTACGATTGTGCTATGTTGTGCACAAAACTCATGCCTGGGTTTTGGGGGCTTTTTGCCCTATCTTTTTCAGCAAACTGTGACAATGATTTATCTCCTCTATTTCTTCTTACTCTTTCAGACACTCTATGTATCATGTCGAAAATAACTCAGAAAAAAATATATATATGCAGAAATGACTATTATAGTGAATTTTTATATTAAAAATTATTCTTCAGATAGACAGTTACCTACAATTACTTGACTGCTGACTTCTCATTTCTTTTCCAGTTTGAACATTGTTCTTTACCTTTATTTCTTTCTAATACTTATTAGGTGTCTTCTGCCTACTTCTCTGTTTGTCCATACCTACCAGGAAACAACAACTGACATGGCTTCCTTGCTAATACATTAGAGAAGAGAAAAACAGAAAGCACTGATACAGTAATATAGTAAAGCCGTTTAATTATCGATGCTTTCTTGTTATTATACTTACTTCGCCTTTTGAATCAAGAACAGCTGTGGAAGACTAAACTACTGAAGTAAGCTATTCAGATAAGTAAGTAAACAAAAAGATGTGTAAGTACTAAAATATAGTTATGAAAATGTTACTTTGGTTTTATGACTGTCTGTAATAATGCTTTCATTATTTATATCTTTCTTCTCGACTGATATATTGAAACATTTCATTTTTTAGTTGAGATAATAGCAGATGTACAAGTAAAATATGTAGAACATAATATAAATGTTGAACTTAACTGTCTTTGCACTAGTTAATTTTAACATATGAATTTAAAAAAAATGCTCAAATTTGGTTTAGTTAACTATTAATAATAGAAAGGAGTATGACAGATAAAGATTAAATTACAACAAAGCGACTTATGCGAAAAAAGGTGTCAGCTTAAAATTAAATAAATACAAACCACCAACAACAAAACCCCACACCACCAAAAACAAGCCCCACAAAACTAGAGAACGTCATTGCTTTTTAGATTCCTGAACATATAAAACACATTTCCTTCTTGTTGTGGGTCCTGAGAATTACTTGAGCTGAGACATTACATTTTAGAAGATTGTTAAAAGTTTTTTTTGAAGTCCTATTAAAGTACTGTGCCTTGGATTTTGGTAGGCATCTGTTTTTATTTCTCATGCACTTCCAGGAAGATCATTTCCATGAAATCTGCATGTGCTTACATGCAACAAATATTTCCAAAACTCTGTCAAGTATTGCTATGGTTTATTGAATTATAAAGTTCTAAGCAAACATCCTCTGAAGCTTATAGGGGTTGGCAATGAACTGACTGAACAGGAAAAATCAACTAGACAGTTGACAGAGCAGGCAAGGAAGTTGGAGGGGAAAAAAAAAGCACAAAACATATATTATACTGCATAGAGCTTTTAGCTGTCCCCAAAAGTCAGATGTATGATAGGAAAGCAGGCCAATTGCACAGCCTGGGAATAAGCATACTGTTTATGTTGCTTAAAGGAATCCACACTTCAAAATCAGTCCATTTGCTTGTCATGAATCCTCATCATGATCATTAACAATTTTCTCATTCTAGTAGCACAGGTTCTCACTGTCGTAGCCTTGGCTAATGGTTACATGCCCACACAGCCACTCACTCACTCCCCATCCTCAACAGGACAGGAGAGGTGGAAATGGGAGAAAAAAAAAAAAAAAACAAGAATGAGAAAGCTTGTGGGTTGAGATAAAGATAGGGACATTGCTTACTGGTTACCATCACGGGCAAAACAGGTGCAACCTGGGGAAAATTAATTTAATTCATTGCCAACTCAAACAAATTAACACAATGAAAACAACAACAACAATAAAACCCACAAACATGAAAACACCACCTTTCCTCCCTCTCTCTATTACATGCCTTCACTTCAGACTCGTCTACCCTGCCCCAGAGGTGCTGCTACTGAAGCCTTGAAGCCTGCACCCAATGCACTCATTGATTTTGACTTTATACTGTATTCTGTTTCATGCTATTTCACTTTTTTTCCTGAATGTTTTTCTTTTTTTGGTTAATTTTGATTTTTTTGTTTTAAATGAAAAGAATTTTCATTTCTTTTTTTGGAATGTTTTTCATTTCTTTTTTTTTCCCATTTAATTTCTTCCTTTAAGTACAATGCCATCAACACAAAAATAATTGTGAAGATGAATATTTTTTACACCTAGAAAAAGAATAATTTTAAGACTTTGGAAGAAAAATACTTCTGCCAGTGTAACTATTCAGATAATACACAAATATTTGCAAATATCTGAATAAATCCCCTTTCAATAAGGTCTACATCAGTAATGTTAGGTTACAGCTCCTGTAGACTAAAATCAGAACTTTTATACTAAAATGTAAATAAATCTGAATTGTTAGTGTGAAAAGGAAACACTTTGTGTGTATGTATGCATTTAAACACACAAATAGATAAGTCAGTTAAAACAGCTTTATTTTAGTGATTTCACAAAGCAGGGTTTCTGAATTTAATAAAGGTTTTAAGATTTGGATGAAAGTTTAATGATGAATTTGTGTTTTTTTCACACCAGTTCACCTGCCATTACAAGTCGTAATCTACGAGCTTGGAACTAAAATGGTCTATTGAGTAATCTTCCTTGCTTCTGTGGTCTTATTTCAGTTCTTACATTCAATGAATTTAATTAGCTTTTAGGACTAACTTCCAGTGTGCTATCATTTCATCCATTCAAGGGAGATGATAGTATCCCTGTAGTTATATTGCCCTGCATGATAAAGTATCATACTCTAAGTCCAGAATTGCTAGTAGCTGATTTTCTTTGTCTTTGAAAAAAAAAAGAAAAAAGAAAAAAGAAACAATAATAATAAAAAGGTTAGTTTTTCTTTGAATTGTTATAATTGGTTTTCATTGTCTATTAGATGGGATTTTCCAGGAAGCTGAAAGAAAGACACTTTTGCAGTATCTAGAGTTGCAACGCTGGACTTCTTGGAAAAGTCTGATGCTTCAAATTATTTTTGTGACAAGACTTGTATAACATTTAAGTAACATGTTAAGTAATGTGCAACAGACAATAATTATTTATTTATTTACTTAGATATAAGATTCCAAATATGTTTGCTGAGTAAATATAATTTCCTGAAACAATTCCAGGAAGCATAGCAGCTATTTAAACAAAATTTAGGCTTTAGGATTGTCACAGTCGATGCTCAATGCTAGCAGTAAGCCATCCACTTCTGGAGGAGAAATGCTAGTCTCAGATATGCTCACAGATTCTTGGTTTTATACCTTAAAAGGGATGACAAACAGAACTTAGTGTCTATAGCCCTTCCTCCTAAACATCTATCATCTAAAGGCTGCAGCTGTGCTCCTAAATAAAACATGAATTAGAATCTGTTCTTTCTCCAGCAGTTTCTTGTCTATCTTTTCCTACTGAGTAACAAATTAAAATGTTATGACATAAGAGTTAAGGTCAGGTAACATTTTTATTTTTATTTTTATTTATTTTTATTATTTTTTTCCCTTAAAGTCTACAAATCTGGGAGTCTATCCACAAGAAACCAGCCTTACATGGATGTCCTCAACCACTTAAAGAGAGGAAGGAGGCAGAGGTGGAAAGCTATGCATCAGTACCAAGCCAATGATTATAGGGAGTATCACATTTCCTGAACTCAGTTGAACCATCTTACCAGAGATGCAACCAAAGCAGGCCTCACTATGTGGCAGGTGTGTGAGGGTGAGTGTGACTGAGTCTGAATGACTGAGAAAATGTTCCTAACATAACTTGATCTACTTAATAAGTTAAACTTAGAATTATCACATTTCTTAGAGTTTATTTCCCCCTCCTCCAAGAAAAGAAAAGAAAAAATCCATAAGGTAAAGAAGGCATTTCCAGAGACAGTTCATCTTACTTGAAGATGACTGGCTTGAGTCAAATAGGGTAGAAAACACCTGTGATGTGTTTCAGTTTGGGGAGGTGTGGGGAGGGATTGAGTTGTTATAGTATTGTTTAAGAAATGATAGTGATATTACTGGTTATAGCTTTCACATCACCTATGAGCTCTTCCTTGTTTTTAAGTAGCAGATCCAGCAGAGCATCTCCCCTCATCAGCTCCTCAATCATTTATACTAAGATTTGGTCTCCAATGTACTCCAGAAATCTCCTGGATTGTTTGTGACCTGCTGTGTTCTTCCATCAGACATCACAGTGGTTAAAGACCCCCATGACCTAGGAATGTGAGGCTTTTTCAAGTTGTTTGAAGAATGTCTCATCTATTTCTCTGATCAGGGAATTTACAGTAGATATCCACTACATCATCCATGTTGGTCTGACTGCTAATCCTGGCACAAATCCTGAGCCATAAATTCTTAACTGGATTGTCACCCATCCCAAGGCAGAATCATCCCAAGCATCCCCCCAACTTTTTTCACATAAAGGCAAGTCCTCCTTCTCACCTTCTTGGTCCAACCTTTTCAAAGAACCTATAACCCTCCATTGCAGCATTCCAGTCTTATGAGCTATGCCACCACATCTCTGTGATCCTAATGAGAATGTAGCCCCATAACTGAACAAAGACTTTAACTCCTGTTTTTTTTCCATGCAGTGGTTGTTAGTATACAGGTATCTCAGAAAGTCACCCAAGCACACTCATTCTCCAGAAATGGCACAAAAGTTTTCCCAATAAGGCTGTTCGATAGGCGCTTCCTTATTTACATGTCTACAGCTGAGGTGATTCTATTTCAGCCTTTTTTTTTTTTTTTTCCTTCATCGTCATATCCTTTCTGTTTATATCATCCTGGGCTGTTTGCTTGTTTACCCCCTCTACCACTTCCTCACTTGATTGTTGAAGAAGCTCTCCCTTCCCATTAGTTCTAGTTCAAAACTCTCCTTAGTAGGTCAGACAGCCTGTTGGCAAAAGATAATTTTGCCTACTTGGATGGATCCTGTGACTTCCAAGAAGCTATTGATCCTCAAAGAGGATCCTGGTCATAGAAAGGAAAACCTTTATACCTCATACTATCTGCACAATCATTTACCCAACATGTGCATACATTTACAGCACTATGAACTCACTGGGATCACAGAGACATGCTGGGTTAGTTCACACAGGGTTGTATCTGACACTGGTTACCTTAACCAGGCCTGATACTGAACCCCACCCTCGGGCTGAAATCCCAGCCTGGTCTCAGCCTATCCCCAGTCCTCAGGGGGTGTCAGATGCTCAGGGCTGGAGCTACCACTGGCTGCACCACAGTCTGCCCTGTTCCCTGGTTGGGGTGGTGGGATGTGCCCTGGCAAGACCCTGCTCTGGCAGTCCTCTTGGGGAAGCCTTGATACTCCCAGCCTTTGTCACCCAGTTCTCCACCAACCCCTGTGATGTCCTGACAGTACTCCACCTGGAAGTCTGTGACAAGTCAATACTTCAGGGGTTTGCACTGGGACCTGTCCAATGCACTCTTGTCACATTTGCAGGTGACTCCAAGTTGGGGTGACCAGATACAGTAGAAAGCAGACCTGCCATTCCAGAGAAGGAAGAGCGGGTGAATGGGAACATCATGAAATTCAACAAGTATAAATGCCAAGTTCCTGTCAAGTCCCCATGGGGAAAGAAGAGCCCCTGCAATGACACTGACTGAGGAAAAAGGGGCAGGGGAGCAGGTACATGGAAAAGGCCCTGGAGTGGTGGTGGGCAGTGAGTGAACCCATGGTGTGCCCTGACAGCAAATGTGAAGAGCTCCTGGGCTGTATGAATGGGGGTATGGCGTGTAGATTGAAGGGAAGGAACACCATCCCTCAGGATGGTATCCGTTAGATCATATTATGATCATAGAATCATTAAGGTTGGAAAAGACCTTCAAGATCATCTTGTCCAACCATCATCCTACTATCAATGTCACCCACTAAACCATGTCTCTAAGCACCAGGTCCAACCTTTCCTTGAACGCCCTCTGGTGATGGTGACACCTCCATTTCCCTGGGCAACCCCTTTTGAATGCTTTACTACTCTTTCTGAGAAGTGTTGATATTTCAACACTGAGTCAAGGTTTGGATCCCAACACAGCAAAGACATGGGCAAATTGGATGGAGCTTTGTAAAGGGTCCATAGGTTGGGGAGGCTGGAACACTTGCTCCATGAGGAAAGGCTGGTGGAGCCGGGTTGGGTCAGAATGGAAAAGGGATGGCTTTAGGGCACCATCAAGCAGACTCCCAGCATTTACGAGAGGTCAGTGATGAGATGAAACTGGGCTCCTCACAGTGGTGCAAGGCAGGAGTGTGAGAGATAATGGGCATATGTAGACACAAAAGAGATTCAGGTCAGATATAAGGGGAAAATATTTCCCCAGAAGGACAGTAAGATAGTGGAGCAGGTCATCCCAAGAGGGTGTGCTGCCTCTGTCCTTGTAACTTTTCAGTCCCTGAGCCTTGTCTGATCCCAGAGCTGGACCTGCTTTGGGCAGGAGCTCAGACTGGAAGCTTTCAGAGGTCCCTTCCTGCCTGAATTATCCTGTGATGTTATGATTCTAATGCAGCAAAGTATACAGGAGAAGGTAGTACATTTTTTCTTCCTTACAGGTTTATATATTTCATATAGTACCTACATATTTTTCATATACATATAGGGTAAAATAATTTCATTCAATATAAAAAAAGATTATAAATTACTATTTTGGCTACCAGTGGGCATATTTTTTGAGTTACTATTGCCGTTCACAATACTAACTTGTCATTCAAACTTTTGTAATGAAAACCATTTGTTGAAATCTTTTTCTGGCAACATTTATTATATTCACTAAGCTTCAGAAAATAAAGCTTCCCCAACAGCAACATCAGGAAAATCTAAAACAGAGTGACTTGGAGGTTGATTTGTAGATATTACAGCTATTTTGAAGATTTGTTTGCATTATGTCATTTCCCAGCCAGCACAGCATGTGCCTTCATTACAAATATACTTGTTGGGCTGTGCTGAAAATATTCCCAACCTAAGTCCAAATTAGATCCAAATGAGATCTCTTGAGTGTAGTGAGAATTGGAATGAAGGCCCCCAGCTATAAGGAATATGTATAATAATATCCTGACAATAATATTCACTCTAGAAAGTGCTAAGAATTTAGGTTTATTATGCCTCACTGGGCTATAGTGGAGGACAGAAGAGAATATATCAGAAATTAAGGCAAAGCTGGAATATAGAAGAAAAAGCTACTGAAGAAGGAAAACGTATGTTCTGACAAACTAGTGTGCAATATTAACTGTTAGGTAAGAATGCTAAAATGACAAAGTCCTTGGAGTATATTTCCAAGAAATTCAAGAATTAATGAGAACAGCTAAACCAAAATTCTGTTAAGCAGACCAGTGTTAATTTCATTACAGTCAGAGAGATTTGTATTCTTACAGAGTTTTACCCTAAAAAAATCTGTCTCCTACTACATAATCTTAATAAACAAATTGCATGACTGAAAATAGAATACTGAAAATCCTGAGCAAAACCCCAGGTCAAAGTTATAATAATTTGTTATAACTAAAAACTCTTCAGTCACTGATTAAGGTTGGCATCAAGAAGGTTGTGTTCTGCCAAACACACAGCTTGATTCCATAAAGAACTCTATTTATTTACTTATGCGAGGGACCCACATTCATTACATTTCTTTAGAGGTACAAATCAATGCAGGATCATTGGACTGGTAATACCATTTCTCTGAAGCCATTACAAATAAATAAGAAGAAGAAGAAAAGAAGAAGAAGAAGAAGAAGAAGAAGAAGAAGAAGAAGAAGAAGAAGAAGAAGAAGAAGAAGAAGAAGAAGAAGAAGAAGAAGAAGAAGAAGAAGAAGAAGAAGAAGAAGAAGAAGAAGAAGAAGAAGAAGAAGAAGAAGAAGAAGAAGAAGAAGAAGAAGAAGAAGAAGAAGAAGAAGAAGAAGAAGAAGAAGAAGAAGAAGAAGAAGAAGAAGAAAGAAGAAGAAGAAGAAGAAAGAAGAAGAAGAAGAAGAAGAAGAAGAAGAAGAAGAAGAAGAGAGAGAAGAAGAAGAAGAAGAAAGAAAGAAAGAAAGAAAGAAAGAAAGAAAGAAAGAAAGAAAGAAAGAAAGAAAGAAAGAAAGAAAGAAAGAAAGAAAGAAAGAAAGAAAGAAAGAAAGAAAAAAAAAAGACCCCCCAAATTTGGGGAAATACTAGTTTTTAGTAGCAGCAACTGAAATAGGATCATCTCTATACACAAAAATATGCTATTAAGGAAGAAAAAATGAATGATTTTGTAGACTAGACTGATATAAATCAGTTGAAAATCAGTAATACATAATGAAAAGTCCTGCACAGAATTTTGTTCTCATTGGGAATAATTGATTCAACAAAGTAAATAGTTGCATTAGGGGACTATATGTTCCCAGGTCTGAGAAAGGTAATTCTAAAGAGGTGACAGCAAAGAGACTTCTGGTAGAAGAATTAGAGAAGGAAAAGAAAACAAATAAAAACAACTTCATATATAAGGAAATTCTGGAACAAAAGCTAGTGCACAAAGCCTACGAATATGCCTATGAATTAATGAAAGTTGGACATTTGAATGATCTTCTTAGCTCAGGGAGGTTATGAACAAATTTTCAGATGGAATAAATATAGCTTATCAAGTCATGGAAAAGACTTCATGATGCAAAGATCTTCAAAACAAAGGTACTTGAACCAGTAGCTTAAAAAGTCTCTTTCAGTTCCAATATCTATAACATCTCTTTATGAAATGTTTTGATCCACAGTTAAAATTCCAAGGACTTAAGTAAAGAATGAGCAAATGTGCCCTTTAAGGCCTGGACGAAACTATAAAAGATAGGGGAAAAAATAGGAAATATAGATTGAAAGTTATGATTTCATGCAAATAATAGTGACATCTGAAGTGTTGGGAAGAATGTGAAGGGTATAACATGAAATGAAGAGCTAAACAAAATTTGGAAACCTCTGTTTCCGTATTGTTGGTTTTTGTTTGTTTCCTCTAAATTTTTTAATTCTCAACCTTAATTTGTTGCTGCTTCTGGTTTCAGGTCCAGACTCCCAGTTAAAATCAACACTGATTTCAAAGAGTTTTGTCTATATCCTCTTAACATACAACATTCTTTGTAGGGTTTTGTTTGTGTGTTTGTTTCCAGAAGTGATATATATATACAGCATCGCATTTTTCAGGCAGTTAAATCTGTACAAACCAAGAGTTAATCAACTGGAATATTATTATCAAATGCTTATTTATTATTGGCTTAGCATCTTTTCCATTAAAGTCATGGAAAAAGTAATACTGGTTTCAGAGAGAGAGGAATTAATCTTAGAAGAAATGATTTTGAACTACAGCAATGTAAACTCAGTTTATGAGATAGATATTGCCATATGATTACAGAGTCAAATTCCAAGTGATATTAAGTAATGTCTTTGTGGTGGTTTTACTTTGCTAGGAAGCTGAACTCCACCACAACCGCTCTCGCTCCCCTCCTCAGAAGAGGAGAGGAAGAAGAAAAGGAAAGAAACAACTCACGGGTTGAGATACAGATAATTTAATTAAAGGAAAAAATAATTATTAAGGAAAAATATTATTAATTAAATAATTTAACTAAAGGGAAAAAAAGGAAAGGGAAAAAGGGAAAAACAAAACAAAACAAAAACAAACAAAAAAAACAAAAACAAACAAAAAAAAACAAGCAAAGGCTGTGTGGAAGTGCAGAGGAAAGAAATTACTCTCTACTTCCCACAAATGAGCGGTGCTTCACCACATCCTTGAAGCAGGGCCTCAGCACACGTAGCCGTTGTTTGAGAGGACAGACGTTTTCACAACGAGAGCCCACCCCTCCCCTCTTCTTCCTTTTTCCATCTTTTATTGCTGAGTGTGACATCATATGGCATGGAATATCCCTGTGGCTGGATTAGGTCAGCTGCCCTGGTGATATTCCTTCCTCACCTTTTGCCCACCCCCATCCTGCTGGCTCTGGGGGATGGGAATCCTGATGCTGTGCCAGCACTGCTCAGCAGTAGACACAACGCTGGTGTGATGCCAGTGCTGTTCTAGCTCCAAGAGCAGAGCACAGCACTGTATGGGCTGCTGCAGGGAAAGTTAACTCCCCAGCCAGACCCCGTACAGTGTTATTGGTTTCTACATTTGTAGAGAGCTCATGAGAACTCAGCGCTTCTGATTTGGAAGCCAGTTTTCAACTATGTTACTCCATTTCAAATCCAGAGCAGCAGAACAGTGAATTCAAACTATGAATCCACATCTTGAATAGATATATGAAGAGGCAAATGTAAAAGTTTTGTATGAACTATCAGCAAACTCTAACTTTCACACTTTCTAATTCCTACAAAAGGTCTTTATAATAGCAAATCATCTATTTTTGTCAAATGTGATTGGCTACTTGTGTTAATTAGCACATCATTGCTAATAAAGCATGGCTTCATAACATTGCAGTACTGTCCAAGGTGCTGTATTTCAGAGAAAGTATTTCATAGTTGGATTGGGTTCTGTAGGTTTTGTTTGGTTGTATCTCCTAAACATCCTACAATATCGAATATCAGGCAGAGATGACTGTCTTGATACATTCCTCTTTTTTTTTTTTTTTTCCCTTGCCACTCTTTTTGTCTCACTCCAAAACCAGATTCTAACCTCTGTATCTGTATGCTCAAGTTTTCATAAATGTGTAACATTTGTAGGTTGCTTCCATTTTCAAGATACTCCTTATAATCTTGTTCTTTATACCTTGCTTTTCAGTTCCTTGAATAAGGAAGATTTTATATAGGACTAAACTTATCTCACTTTAACAATTTATCACTTCATTGTTATTAAGCAAAATATGTTTGATATAATTTTGGATGTGCTGCTTCAAAGGACAATTGACTAGAAATCCCAAACAAACATTTTTGAAATAGTCTTGTCAAATTCTAGTTTAATAACAGAAAGTGTGAGAAAATAATTATGTTGCTTTTTATTACCGACTCAATAATGGTAAGGATGAGAGAGAATGCTTTGGATGTAGTTTAGCACTTTCCCAAAAGTACTTTGTCTTGTGGCACCTATTCCATAACTTAAATGCTCACAGCAAAGAATAGTTAAAGTTCTGCTCACTACAGAAAAGTTTACACATATACATTCACAAAAATTGTGACATTGGGTGACCAGACTTATATCTGCCTCAGGCATATATTTTTAATTATTTAATGATATTGGCAAATGTAATATATTGTTATTGACAAAAAACAATCTCCAACTCTACTTAAGTACCCATAGCTGAATTAGGGTCCAGAAAGAATAAAAAATAAAAATTAATTATGCAACAGATTCAATTCACATGAAAGCTAGGGAAAAACTAATATTCTGAATTCCTGAAAGCTTGTGTTGAGAAAATAAATTGTGTCCATTTTTCTTAAAACAGAGTACTTTGAGAATTTTATATCATTAACATGCAGGAATTAAAGGAAACATCTTAGAACATACCTTTCTAAGGGCCAGAAGGTTTAATGAATCTATACCAATTTATATTGGTTTAGAATCTGGAACTTTAATTTATTAAAGAGGTCCTGACAGTAATAAACCTGATGGATTTTTGCTACTAATTTGACTAGATTCTATCCTTCTCCCTTACTGTTATGTCTAAGGTATTTTTTCTTTGTCTTTGACATCACATCTGTTTAATTTTTACTGCATCAGCTACAACAGAAATGGTCTAGGCTATGAAGTGCTGACAGAACCTATGACTTTGAATTTTGCTGCAACACACACAAAACCTTTGGTGCTGGTTTACATTCAGAGATCTTGACATTACATGAGATGGGAAAATGATCTTAACTTTGATAAAATAAATATTTGAAGATTAAAAAACCAAACACCTTGGAACTTCTATTATCTGACTAATTTACAGATGCTTACAATCACAGATTTTAAGCATTTGACCAATTGCAAGCATTTGACCAACAGGTTTTTCAGAAGTAGAGAATAATACATATATATGTTTTTCTAGAAAGCTGTAATAAAATCTACACATCAAAATGCTAGGTATATATCTTTGTTTTCCTGTTAGTCACTCATCTCATGGCAGAAGTAAACTTGTGTTTCTTCACAATTTTTGTCTTAAGAACATCTATACCAAATTCCATGTATTTAATTTTTCTAATTAGCTTTATGCTACCTTTTATGATATTTTCAATCCTCTTTTTTATTTCCTAGTTTTCCAATGAACTAGGGGAAGGGTTGGATTTGCTACAAGTTCAGGCCTTTAATAAGGTCTTTTAAAGTAGCCATGTATGCAAGATGAATAGCATCTTCATTTATATTTGTTACATACATAGTAATTATGAAATATAATAAAAGGACATCAATGATATATTATTGCAATACATTCCTTCATTCAGAACAATACAGTACAATTTTCATGTATATACTTACTGCATAATATATCATGCATATCCTATTTTTATGTGACTGTCATATTTTCAAAACATTGATAAGGCAATTCAAGTTATAAACTGCAAAAAAATAAACAAAACAAAAAAAAACCACTTGGTATTCTGTCAGATATTGTGTTAAGTGACTTGACTTTTTAACTGCTGCAGTGTATGGTTACAATTTGTAATTTTTGTGAGTGAAGTGTGATTATGTTGAAAACAGAAATGAAGGAAATTTATTCATTTATCAATCTCCACAAAATCCTGCACTTCTATTTCTCATTATCTTATGCAATCTGTAGCAATAGTTACCTTCCTGTGTGAAGGACAGCTTTTATACTGTTCTTTGTTTCACTCTGTATGAAATTATTTTGCCACAAGTTAATATATACATGGGGGAAAAATCAAATAATTTAAATGTTGCCCTGATTTCATACTTAGGAGTATATAACCATGATTCTCACTGTATCTTTAACATCTACCATGCTGACTTTGTCAGTTAATGCTACAGAGTAAAACAGTGATAAATATGTGAAGTTATTAGGGGGGTTCTTGTTAATCTATATACAGTTCTCTCTTTTTTTTTTTTTCAGCCTGAGCTCTTGCATCATTCTGGGACTGAGCTGTCTCAGCTTGCTTTTGTTATTGACTATTGGAAACTTTCACAAGGACAATTTGCATTTTCTTTTTTTTTTTTTTACCAGTTCAATCCCAACACAGCTGCGCTGAAAACCTCGTGTAAGTACAGCAAAGTTCCAGGTAATCCTAATGTTCTCGACAATTGCGGATGGGAATAGCATCATTTTTTGAGGGGACATCCCTCATCTCATAAAGCAAACCAAGCCTATCTTGACCAATCAGTCACTTTACCTTTATGACTGATTCTGTTTTTTCACAAAGCACTATAATTTAGCAGAGCTGAAGAGGAGAAAGAATGTCTTTTCAGCATTTATTGAGGATTTTTTTTTCCAAAACTATTTGGAACATTAGATGTTGATATTCTAAAGATCTATTTCATTGCACTCTACTTAAAGGTGTTGCATTAGCACACACTCTTTATGAGAAATTACTGCATGTGGTACAAATTATCTAGAAGAAAAAAAATAATTATATATGCATCATCCCTGTTCAGTTATCTGACATTGGAGGAATGCTGCCATATAGAGAAGGAACAGTTGTTCACAATTAGCATACAAAAACTTTTTTTTTTCCTTCAAGTATAAACCAATTTATTCTTACCTTAATACATTTTTTTTTCTGGTGACACAAACCATGTCATTGTTTGTTTGGTCTGTTTTTCTCTATAAGCCAAAGTTTTTCCACTTTTCTTTTATAGCAGTCATGTCATATGTCTAGCCTTTCCTTTCATTCTCTTCCCTCTCACCAAATATCTTCAGTTTTGGCAATAACAGAAAAGCTGAGCCTTTCCCTCGCAGATAAAGCCAACAAGATGACCTTTTTTTTTCTTTCTTTCTTTTTTTTTTTCCTTTTTTCCTTTCTTTCCAAAATTAAGCCCCAAACCTTATTACTCCCTTTATGGACATAGGAATGACCAATTTTTGTGATGCCATGAACTATAAGTCACTGGTCCGTATTTTGTATTTAGTGTCTCAGAGTACAGCAAATAAATATTTTTCTGTCCTGGTTTTGGCTAGGATAGAGTTAATTGATAATATAATCAATGATAAATAACTTGATCTTATTATAGTATACCTACAATGTACTCCTATAGTGCATTGTCTGTGTTGGATTCCTCACAATTTCCCACATTCTTCTTACACGTTTTTGCCATTGGGTTTTTATCCTTTAGCGCAATGACATTTAGGGACATACCCCAATCATCTTAGGAACTTCCTATCATGATCTTTCACTGATTTATTTCCCGAAACCAAAATGTTGTGTGATATACTCTGAAGTATGACAAATACATTTTTATCTATAGAAGCACATAATCTGTTTTCCAATGATCCCTACTAGAATATGGATCTGTTTATATTAACAATTTTTTGGTGTTGTAGGGCTATCAAAGGGAACTTGTGTTATGAATACTTTCACTTGCTTTTATTTGCTTATTTATTTATTTATTTATTTATTATGTTGTGTTTGGTGGTGGTGGTGTTGTTTGTTTGTTTTGTTTGTTTGTTTGTTCTGTGAATAGATATGGCTGGGGGTCATCCCCCAGCACAAATCTGGAAATTATCTATGAATGTGTTTATATTTAATGAAGAGCTCTATGTTTAGAACTTATGGTTCATTCATTTGCTGCTGCAATGCTGTCCAAAAAAGCTACTGAAGAGTTATGTTAAGTGCCTTGGTACTTTTGTCCATACTGCTCTCATTTTGCTGGGAAGTTGCATTGTTCTATACTTGTATCTTTTCTGATGAGCTTCATCTCTGTTTGTCTGCTACAATGTACTACTCCATGTGATGTATTGCATTTTAATTTAAAAGAAAACTGGAGACCAAAACTCATTATTGGAAGAGCCTCTCAGAAAAGTTAAACAGCCTGAAAGCATTTTTTCAGTTACTTTTCAGAGCCAAGGAGTCATACAATATGTACTTAATGTAGTGAACAAGTTTTGACAAATGTTTTGTTGAACTTGGCAACAGCAGGTTCCAGCTCAATCAGGTATCAGTTTCTTACACTCAGAAAGAGGAAAGCAAGAAGGGCATCTTACCTACTTGCTAGGATACTCTGAATAATCAGTGTAGACTCTTCTATCAAAATTTCACCACCAAAAGTATCATTTGCCCTTTATTAATTAGAAAAGAAATATGGGATTAATCACATATGTATATATATGTATAATACAGCTACTTAAATGTTGTTAAAATATGTCTTCTCCTTCTTGATGTGAGAAAACTAAGATGGTCTGTCTGGAAGATGGTTGCCTTTATAGTAAGTACTATGAAATAGGCACTCCTACGACCACAGTTCATCTGCCTTGTTTTAGACTCCCATTCTGTGATTTTTTTCCTAGAAGTGATTATGTTCCCTTTGAATCTAAATACTCTAGATCAGTAACTTAGAAATGGAGTTCTGCACTTAGGATGAACCTTAGCTGAAGTGATGATGAAATCAACTTTAATAAGACTTATTGGAATAGCTTCCAACTAATACAGAAAGCCTATGGGGAGGAAAAGATGGAAAAGAAGATGAGTGAAAGACATTGACACCATGGGAAGGAGGAATTTACCACGAATTGTTATATACTGAATAAGGCTAAATAATTTATTTATACCCTACTGTATGGCAAAGCACAAGAAAGATCACCTGTCCAGCTTAATTTACCCAGTATTCCACTTGCTTGTATGTTTCATAAGTCTATACTTCTGTTACACTAACAGGGTTAAAATAATTTTTGCACTTCAAGTAGAAAACACCTAATATTAAAAACCTGCTTAGAACTGTTTAAAATACTTCAGGAAATTAAAAATTTTCACTCTACTTGTTTAGCTAGGCTTTAGGTTTTCTAGGTATATATGAATCAATCCTGCCAGCTTGTGTTTTTGTGTCTATATGTTCTCAATTACAGAACTGTTCCTATTAAGTTGTAAACTTTAAGGCCAATCTAAGTTCAAATTTTGTTGAAGTTTGTACAGTGAGCATATCTGACAACAAATAATATGAATTTCCAATGTAATGTATATTATTTTGGGTGGAATGTCATGAGAAAAAATGGAAAGTCAAGCATCAGTCACAGCTGGGAAGCTTTTCATTATTGGCTTCGGAAATGTTTCAAACGATGCATATAAACACGTGAAGAGACTACTAACACATTACCAGTCACATTTTCCAATCTGGATACATTTAAATGTGTCAAATGTCTTTATGGCCTAGTTTATACAAATAAACTACAAAATATGCTGACACAGTGGTGAGATACATCTGTGAACTCCTACTGTCACAAAGCACTAATGTATAAATACAAAATAAGTACTTGAAAATGCAGGTGCCATATTAAAAAGGGTAAAATTTAAATAGCGGCTACACACCATGCCTTAAGTTGGTAGGCTACTTTTAGTATGCCTTCAGTGTAGAGATGGAGATCGTTTCAGCATAGCAGTCCTGAATTGCCTTCGAGAGGGATTTTCTTCTTGCATTGAACAAGGGAGGGATAAGAAGACTGGCTCTCAGTTTAAGAGTGAAGATTATGTGCTCAAAATTAGACTCTGTGAATAGCTTCTTAAATGGTTGTGTGTACCAGAAACACCTCTTTGGTACCTGCACATTAGCTTTTTTCATCCTATTAGGAGGACATGAATAAAAGAGCATTCAAACACCACTGAATATCTGACTCAATAAATAAAATGTTTTAAAAATGTGAATTTGAGAGAGTTTCATTTGGCTTTTTTCCCAGTATAGCTTATTATCTTCCTGGCAATATTAGAGCACTGGGACTCCTCTGATCTTGTTTCCTCACAACTCTCAAGAACTGCATTTTTATCAACAGTCAAGAAAATCTATTTCTTTCCATATTGGCTTTTTGTCCTGAGAATGACCCTTTGCTAGAGGCTGTATTTAAAGAAAAGAAATACATCTCTGTGATGCATCCATTTATTTTTACCAACTGAAAGACAGTCAGTGCTGCATCACATAATCTTCTCCTTTACAAAGTCTTTTATTGGTGATACACCAAACCCAATATTCTCTGGCCCTGTTGAACATGAAAAAGTTGGAGGGAAGGCAATGAAGGTTTTTTCAAGGGTAATCACAGTAGCATAGGCATACCAACATGAGAGGGGAAGCAGAATTTGAGTACTGCCATGGAGGTGTGCAGCACAAACATAATATTTTAGAGAACAAGATGGGCTGTACCATAAAAGCAGGAAAGAGGCTGCTACAAGAAGCTACAAAAGGGGATATGTGGATTCCCTTTTCCTGAAGAGAATCACAACAACAGGATCAAAAAGTAGTCCAGCAGTGGTAATGTGTAAAGCTTTCTGTGCTTAAAATCACAGAAAACTGGGGCTGTAGAGTTAGGTGGATATGGCTCAAGCAGCTAGCTTTTACCTTTGTGACATGTTACTGACATTAGGGAGTCAACTGAATGTACCTATTCCTGTTCCTGAACTTATTACATGATACATCTTGGGATACATGATACAGCCCTTCATACAGCCCTTCAAGGAGAGTGAGGATGTCACTTCTGAAGATGAACAAGTGTTTTATGTGGGACTCAGCTGTTGCATTGTCTGTTTTACAAATTACAGACATAAACAATGAGCAAGCAAAGTGCCCTTGCCACAAAGAAGTCAATAATATCCTGGACTGCATTACGCTAAGCACTGCTAGTAGGTTGAGGGAGATGATCTTTTCCCTCTATTCAGCGCTGGTAAGGCTACATCTGAGTACTGTGTCAATTTCTGGGTTCCCCTTGTACAAGACAGACATGGAGCTACTGGAGATAGACCAACAACAAAGAGCCATGGTCAGGGGACTGGAGCACATCTCTTATGAGGAAAGGCTGAAAGAGCTGGGACTGTTCAGCCTGGAGAAGAGGAGACTCAGGGGGATCTCATCAATGTCTATAAATACCTGAAGGGAGGGTGCAGAGAGGACGGAGAAAAGGTCCTGGTCAGTTGGGCCTGTGACAGGACAAGAGGCAATGGGCACTAACTGGAACACGAGATGTTCCCTCTGAACATCAGAAAACACTTCTGTACTTTACAGGTAACCAAGTGCTGGCACAGAGAGGTTGTGAAGTCTCCCTCCTTGGAGGTATTCAGAAACTGTCTGGACATGATCTTGTGCAATGTGCTCTAGGTGACCTTGCCAGAGCAGAGGGATTGGACTACATGAGCTCCAGAGGCCCCTTCCAATCTCAACCATTCTGTAATTCTGTAACTCTGTGATAAACAGAAGCTATTAGATTTTCTATGCCATGCAAAGAACTGATAGCTATTTAAGTGTGTAAAATAGGTTGCTTTTGAGGGATATTCAAAATTCATTTGCCCTAAAGGATCTGGATCTTAAGACTAAGGTTGCTTCCAAGACTAAAGATAGGTAGCTGTAGTACTTCCAATAGCATTGAGGGCGTTATTGCACAATGACAGTTTGTGCTTGACTTTTTAGTAATTAAAATTAAGAAATTCCTAAAAATGTTGTGTTTTCTCCAAGGTTTACGCCCTTAAGCCTCTTAATGCCAAAACAAATATTGAACATGCTGAAACATGTCCATTCATGTTCATTTTCATACAGTATAATACTTGCTTCTATATGGTAAAATCACACACTTGATTCTTCATTTCTGTTACCTGGATCCCATTATTCTCCACAGGGAGCTGGCTGCATTTACTCATTTCATAAAATAATGTGTGTACATAATAATCAATTTGACAAAAAGAAAAGTAAAAACCATTTGTGAATTTACTGAATGTCCTGAAATTTGGGCTTTATTAGAAAATTGTATATAAGCTGAATATAAACAAACAAACAGTAACAACAACAACCAACAAAACAAACAGGTCTGTATGCATTATTCTTAGTTTGGTGTATGAAGTATTCTCAGGCACATAAAATCTCATGTTTGATGGAGGCTGTCTGTTTAAAACAATGACCTTTTGACAATGATTTAAAATCTTATAAATATGTGCAAAAATCAACTGACCCAAGCTCAGCTTCATGTTAAATAGACTCTTCCAAAGGCACCTGTATCCTTTAATTTAACTGTAGAGGAATCATAATTTAAGATGACTCAAAGTGATTTATTTTATTTTTCTAGGATTATGAACATTTATCTTACATTTCTTAACACATCCTGTATGAATTCAAAAGGAATATATATCTCGTGAAACATGAAAGCCCTTAGGAACATATTAAGATTAAAGGATCTAGTCTCTGACCTTCAAAAAATGATTGTTCCATAAATAAAAATATGCTGAGATGTAAAGAAAATAACTAATCTAAAATACTATGTGCACTACAGCTCTGAATGATTTGCCAACCTATTTTAAAAGTTAGACATTAATAGCTATGGTCAAAAAGTGCTTGTTGATCCCAGCTTCCCGCAAAAATTAGAGAACACAGATCTGAATACCTGTAACATAGAAAAGAAGTGGAGCAGAATGCATATCAATACTTTAAATGTCAAAAATGACCTGAGGCGATCACCACAAGAAGATAGGAAAACTGTTAAATTTGTTGGTCTGCTTTGTTCTAGTTATTGATTGGCAGGCTTTTATATTCCCTCATCTTGTGCTTCCTCATGTAAAATGTGATCATGGAACTCCCCTACGGTCTTAGTCCTTGGGAAACTGTGTGATGGCTCGTATACCAGCCAGGATTTTAATCACCTTCCATGGATTTTACCAGGCAATGTCTAACTGTTCTCCGGTGGAAAGGACTGCAAATCAGAGAAGAAAATGAAATTCTTATAATGCCTCAAATAACACAAGAAAAAAAAAAGAAAAAAAAAACATGAAAGAGTAAAGATAAATACTACCTCAAAAAGCTGCCCTCCAGACTGTTATTGGAAGTGGGTGGAAGAGCAAAAATCCTGTCAGAATACTACTTTCAGAGAAGTATATAATTATAAAGTGATTTCCTCTGCTCTTAAGATACCATCTGGGTAAACTTTCAATCTCAAAAAGTAGTTCAAAGGACCACTCCAAAGAAGTACAACACTTAACACAACTTGAAGGAGCAGCAAAAACTAAGTTGATTCCAAATAAGTGAACAAGGTATTGTTAATACGGATTGATTTATAAGCAATCAGAGAGGGTTAAATGCCTCCTCTTGAAGCTGGGTGAAACCTTGGGCACCATTTAACTACATGAGAGCTTTGCAATTGCCTTTCAATGCTCTGAGGATTTCACTCGTTAATTTGATCCTTTGTTTATAGACTGCAGCGTATGATTAAAGGGAAATGACAAATAATTGGTTAAGGAGGGACTCTCCTGTTTTAGCATATTTTGCAGGTTTGTTATGAGCGGACATAGTTCTTTGGAGATTGAATCCCTGCAAACGCACTTTCTAACTAAAAGGTCACAATTTCAGAAGTCCAATAATCAAAATGGAATCTTTCTGGCTGGTTGAATAAGAAAAGACGGACTGACAGATTTTCCAAAAACTAAGTTTTTTCTCTGTATATATCTATACTGCTTAAGTGTCATACTATGTTTGCAATCTGATTGACACTGCTTGTAACAACATCAGGAATCTGACAGATCAAATGAAATAAATAAATGCAGCTTCTATTGACTTGGAAAAATACTGACAGTTACTTGTTTTCCTGTAATGGACAAATTACCAAATACATTGCAAGTGGTTATGGAGAAAAAAGTCTAAACGGTTATTATTTATTCTGGTAATCCAAAATCACCAAACCCACTCTGATGACCCTTTGGAAACTGTATTTTCTTTCTATGACACTTTTTCATTATTTAGTACATTTCAGTACAGGTAGGAATAGTTTCTACTTACACCACTAAGGAATAACAAAAAAAGTACTGAAAAGCTGCAGTTAGGTCACCCCAGAACCTTCTCTTCTTTAGGCTGAACAGCCTCAGCTTTCTCAGCATTTCATGGTAAGAGAGGTGCTCCAGTCCTCTGATCATATTCATGGCCCTCCTCTGGACCTGCTCTAACAGATCAACATGTTCTTGTGCTGGGGGCCCCAGACCTGGATGCAGGACTCCAAGTGGGGCCTCACAAGGGCAGAACGGAAGGGGACAATCTCCTCCCTTGACCTGCTAGCCACTCTTCCGGTGATGTAGCCCAGGATGTAGTTGGCCTTCTGGGCTGTAAGCACACGCTGCTGGCTCATGTCGAGCTTTTTGTCCACTAGAATTCCCGAATCCTTCTCTGCAGGGCTGTTCTGCGGACCAGGCTGGATGTGGCCCTGGTCAACCTGATCTAGTGGTTGGCATACCAGACCATGGCAGGGGAGATGGAACTAGCTATCTTTAAGGTCCCTTCCAACCTGAGCCCTTCTATGATTCTGTAACAATGTATTGCCTGTTACTAGCAAACTAGAACAACAAGAAACTAAAAGCAAACCAAAAATACCTTTTCCCCCATCCACCCTCTTCTACCTCCTCCCTCCAAGTGGCACAGGGAAATGGGCACTGGGGGCCGCGGTCAGTGCCTAACTCTTTGTCTCTGCTGCTCCTTCACGGTCACTCTGCCCCTGCCCCACGCGGGGTCCCTCCCACGGGATGCCGTCCTTCCCAAACTGAGCCTGCGGGGGCTGCCCACAGGCAGCAGCTCTTCAAGAACTGCTCCCACATGGCTCCGTACCACGGGGTCAATCTGACAGGAGCAAGCTGCTCCAGCACAGGTCCCCCACGGGTGGGCGGCAGCTCCTCCCAGACCCCCTGCTCCTGCGTGGGCTCCTCTCCACGGGCTGCAGCTCCGGCCCGGGGCCTGCTCCTGCGGGGGCTCTCCATGGGCCGCAGCCTCCTCCAGGCCACATCCACCTGCTCCACCGGGGGCTCCTCCACGGGCTGCAGCGTGGAGATCTGCTCCGTGTGGGACCCATGGGCTGCAGGGGAACAGCCTGCTCCACTATGTCCCTCCTTCTTCACTGACCTTGGTGTCTGTGGACTGTGGTCTCCCATGTTCTCACTCTTCTCTCCCAGCTGCTGTTGCCCAGCAGTTTTTTTCCCTTCCTTAAATCTGCTGTCCCAGAGGCCCACCTAACGTTGCTCCCTGGCTAAGCTCTGGCCAGCGACGGGTCCCTTCTGGAGCCGGCTGGAGCTGGCTCTGATCTGACATGGGGCAGCTGCTGGGCTCTGCTCACAGAGGCCGCCCTTGCAGCGCCCTTCCCCCTGCCCCCCAACTCCCTCCCCCCCCCCCCTCGCTATGAAAACCTTGCCATGTAAGCCCAATACAGTCGACCATAACTGAAATCAGTTGTTTTATTGTCTTCATAATACAAACCTGCCCTATTCCAAATAGACACATGCCCTCTTTACATTTCTGAGCAAGTCCAGATCCCCCAAAGACATTAAATTGTGTCTCCCATGCTCCCTTCTATCATGGAGATCTTCCACTGGTTAATCTCAAAGTCTGTCTTGTGAAATTCAGTCTCACTTTGTGTTTTACCAGGTGGAAAAATATTTATTAGAAAGAAATATCCTTTTTATTTTTTTATTTTTTTATTTTTTGGGGGGGGGGGGGGGGGTAGCACTGTTTGGGACCTATTTCCAGAGAATCATATTTTTCAGGCTGTAACTGTTTTGGTTTTTGCTTGTTTGTTTCACTTTCTGAATCCAGAAATTAAAGGCAAAGATTATCACGTTTACATACATCATGTAAGACTGTTGTTTCAGTACTGATTTCAGGTTGCATTCACCATCTTGTTTCCACCCATTTAAATGTTGTAAAAGGGAGGGAGAAAAGTTCAGAAGGAAAAACCTCTGCAATCAACAGGGAAGAAACTTTGTAAAATGGCATCAGTTTAGTACCTCTTGTGAGTTCTGGATCTAATTAGTTAGTGCCAACATAAAAGATCTTATTCAAGCTTTTTAGAAAAAAAATGTTTCATCTAATAAAGAGTAGATAATATTGCTTTATTTTAAATTAATGTTATATCTATGATGTTGCTTTAATAAACTAGGCCTTAGAAAAGTTGTCATTGATATTTATTAAATGAAAACACAACAAATTTTGGACAGCATTCCAGATTTTGTAAGATTCTGTCATATCTTACTGATGTCTAAGCTTTGAATTCTGTACTGAGATTTTCAGAAGGGTCTTTTTTTATCTTTATTTTTTTCTAATATATTTCCATTTATTGGGCATATGATGCAGATGTCATTACATTTTGCACTTCACTGAACAATGTCCATAATATAAAAATGCTTATTTCTTTAATCTGAAACTCTTCATTTGTGACCAATTGCTCAATGAAAATATCATGTCAACAACAGTAAAACCAGCAAAAAAAAAATAAAAACGTGCTTTGTAGATACATATTTATTATATAAGACAATATTAAAATTAAGAATCATTCATATATCAGTCCATGAGTTCTCCTTTTCTCTGGTCTTGTTCTCCATTGTCTTTTTCATAAGACTGAGTGCTTTCCTCCAGGTCTTTCTCTCCCTTTTTTTCCTTTTTTTTTCTCTCTTTTTTTTTTCTCTCTCTCTTTTTTTTTTTTAACTTAGTCAGCCAACCATAGCTCTAAAAAAATGTGATGACTGAAAAAATAAGAGCTTGAGATGATATAATTTTTTGAAGGGCATGATTTGCAAGCAACATATTGTAGTCCTTTCCTTTTTTCCTAAATATAACAACTTCATAACATAAAAGCTGATTAAAAGCAAACGAACAAATAAACAAACAAAAAACAGTAATAAAGCTGAAATCCTCTTGCTTGTCTAGTTTGTTTAACTATGAATCTCATCATGACATTTAGGAACTCTTAGTTCCTAATTTTTTGTGGATATTTACATGTGAATTCAAACTGGCAGAGGAGAATGCTTTCATCCTTGGCATTGGAGAAAACAAAGAAGAAAACATGCAATTTTTCCATTCTTTAAAGTCTTGAGCACCTTATAAAACAAAGGTAAGCTTAAAGATAAGCAGCTACACATTCCAAGTACAAAAGCATGAAATGAGACTGCTGTAGAAATCACTAATGTTAAAGAGATGGATTGCAACAGAAGCTTCCAGTTCTGCTCTGGGTTTGCCACTTTTCCTTCTTCCTTCTGCACTAGTGCAACATCTTGGTTCATTAACTTTTTCAGACAGAATATTTTTACAATTGTAAATGAGAGGTACAATTTTTGATATTAATGGCAGCAAGCAATCACACTACATTTGTTTGCTTCAGTTTATATTTCATATAGTTGGTTAAAACTCTTATTCTCTTGCATACTGCTGCTCATTTTATAGTGGTCTTGACACTGTTAGAGTGCAGTAAGAGTTGCTTTGAATTACTCTCCATCTATGAAAAGATTAGGCACAGCTGAAGATTGCCACAAAACAAGGAAAACAGTTTCTTTTTTGACTGTCATGCTGGCAGCAAGGAAAATAGGAGAAGTGCCTTCTTTTATTCTGTCTGGGCAGTTGCTTTAATGTGAAACTGCTTCCTATGAGATGTAGTACTAGAAATTATGTTATTGGGCTGAAATTTCCCCAGAACATCTGTATGCTAAATGATTGTCTCAGATGTGTTAAGTTATATTTAGACATTCTGCAAATGACGGTGACACAAGACAAAAGAAATCAATAGGTACTATATTTGTGGTTGGGAATCAGTTGCTTAAACACAAGCAGACAGAGCTGTATGGTGAGATCTCCCCTAGATTTCAGCTGCTACTTCAGAACTGCATAGGTCATCTCTTCACTTTTTATCCTGTCTGTCAGCCACATGGCAGTGTTTCAGAAACTCTAGCTTATGAGGCATATTTATTATTGAGAATGTTTAGGTGACTGATTACTGCCCTCTTGATTCCTAGATGTAAAGGTGGGATATAGACAGTCTGTTGTCCCGTTTTCTTTCATCAGTGGGACAGATTTTTTTGAAACTCTCTCCATGGACAAACAGAAATCTCCATCAGTCTGTAAGCTATCTACTCACAACATCAGTCCAAAATGAATAAATAAATAAATAAATAAATCATTATTGCACATATAAGCAACATGGAAGAAGGGCTAGCTCAAAATTTCTTAACATTTGCAACTCTGAGTTTGACTGCTCTAAGTGAAGGGTGAGGTAATGCTTGGGAACACCTGGCAGTTACCACTTTTTCTAGCAGGAGGATGGAAAACATAGCAGCTGGAAAAGCTTCCATAGCATGAAAAAGTTAGCAGCTGCTAACTTCTCTGTATTTTCAGGGCTTCACGATTTCAGAGCATAAACAAAGTACACCTAAACATCATGCCCTAGGGTGGTACAACACTGAATAACTAACCAGGTTTCTTTTGAGCAGTCAAGATCAGAGATAAATAAATGGGGTAGTGACACAATATAAGATATCTATTGACAGTTCCATCCCCATCCCCCACCCCCTTAATTGGAGAGAAATTAATTTAAGCTTCTTATGATAAATGATTTCTTTGGTTAATTGTCACTGAGTAGATCTCTATGAGAACAAATCATGTGTCAAAGGTAGAAAACCCTTTTTCTGATCACTTTCTACCACCTCCTCATCCTGCCTCTGACAAATTCCTTTCCCATTTACTCAAGAATTTAAAGTGATCAGTGGGAAACTGGTGAATGCACAGATATAACAATAACTAGATCTGACTTACAGAAGTTTTCTCTGTAGTGACAGAAGAGGAGAAAATTAAAGCTCTATAACTAAGGAGAAAAATGAGTATATCTGATAAGCTTCAAAATGATGTTAAAGCAGAAAGAGAGAGTGAGAGAGAGAGTGAGAGAAAGAGAGAAAGAAAAAGAGAGAAAGAAAGAAAGAAAGGAAAAGAAGGAAGGAAGGAAGGAAGGAAGGAAGGAAGGAAGGAAGGAAGGAAGGAAGGAAGGAAGGAAGGAAGGAAGGAAGGAAGGAAGGAAGGAAGGAAGTCTTAGAATGAAGTAGCATCACACTGTTAGTTTGTCACTACACAAAGACATACAAACATGCATTTAGGTAAAGCAGAATACAATTAAGGTCATAAATTACTATTGCACTCATTTTTCTATATGGTGATCAAGTCACATATTGCAGTCTAGTCACCCTTTAATGCATTACAAATGCCTGTGGTGTTCTACCTCTAAGCACTTTTACAGTTTAAAAAGCAGTTAAGTTACTCTAATTTGCTTTTCATTTGCATCTGTTTTGAGCAGATGACATATAAGATAAATGCTGGCTTTGACTGACTTATTTTATAAGAACGTTATACAACTTAGAAAGAAATCAATGTATAATCAGAAAATCCATGATATAAACATTTAGTGACCTCAGATAAACGCATAATACCCAAATACATTGTTTTTTTGGAGAGGCTTATGCAAGGATTTCAGTGGTCATCAGATTTTTGATTTTTTTTTCAAGTTAAGTGCTACCATTTCCATTAAGCTTAAGGGCTTAAGGATAAGTTAGACTACCAGTAATGTTTCTTCTTGTTGTTCTTGTTTTGTTTTGTTTTTAATGGGAAATTAATTTCATAGCTCACTGAGCATTTCTTTGAAGGTCTGTCTGATCCTTCGTTTGCTCAGTGCTTGAGTATCTATTTGTTGATAAAGAAATTCAAAGAATGAAAAAGTTCTTAAGGCATATTTTTTTAAGAGTAGACTGGAAAGGCTATTTAAAGGAGCTAGGTTTCCCTGGGTCACTTTTGTAGAGGTCCTGCTACCAGCTTTTCCCACAGTAAATTTTCATTACGAGTTATTCTTTTCCACAGTTGTGGTATCCATTGCATGTCTTTTGCAGTTTATGAAGCAAGTTGTAATGCAGTTCTCAGAGCCACCCTTTTTCAGGGAGAGAAAGGTTACAGCTACAACAGTTCTATTAGTTTAGAAATCCTAATTTGCCATATTTTGTGCTAGCAAATGTATAATAAGTAATCTTGCTACCATTGAAGATAACAGAACAGAGACAATATAAAAAAACACAGGAGTGTATCACCAAGAAGAAAAGGGAGGGAGGGAGAGAGTGAGGGAGGGAAATAAAAGAAAATTACTCATATTCTTTTAAAGGATTTAGTTTTATATTTCTGTGATGGAAATACCAACTTGCAGCACTTTGGTGGGATAATAAAATCCATAAGAGACTGTAATAGGAACAAATATATGCATGTATGCATATTATACATACATATATATATTTATACATATATATGTATTTATACATACACATATATGAACAAAAAAAAATAATTATCCAGACTTTGGAAATTAGTTTTTCATTAAGAAGTACACACATGGTCAGATATAAACATACCCTGAGACATGCATGAGCTGAATCTCAATTTCAAAAGAGTACATTTATAAAAAGCCAGTCTTTCCAAGGGCCTGATATTTCAATTATTATCCATGACAAACACTCTGAGCTGGCATGGAAAAAAAATCTCCTCATTTGCAAAGTTGCCAGACTATAAGTCTCATGTGTACTTTTAAATGAACTGATGAGTGAAAAAATAAAGAAAATAGCATTTAACTATTTTAATGTGTTATGCTCAGGGTACAACAGTACAATATGAAGAGGAGTTGGTGCAACACTCTGCAAAAGCTTTAGGTTGTGTTAGAATGCAGATTGTTTAGAATGCAGAGTACATTGTACCTTTATTCTTTAGGTATTGCATAGATGACAAAGAACAATAATGACAGTTGTTATTTGCCTACTACCAGTTGTTTTAATGTCTGGGAGTAAAACAAAAATTCCTCTGAGAATTTGGCAAAGGTGTTTGTATGGATCCTTTGTTCATTGTTAAACAACATTTTGGAATCCCTGGTGCAGGTGAAGAGTGGCACCATCACCCTGGTCTTTCCAGGTCAGATGATGTTGATAGCAATTGGTCTGTTTTCATTTGATAAGACAATAATTCAGAGATGAATGAACATACCTAGTTGATAAAGAAAAATCAAATATTCTACTTGTCTGTGAGATAATGCTACCAATGTAAGAGTACAATATTTATACTAAATCATGTTTTTGTTTTATGTGGATATGGTCTGGAAAATCATGACCATAATTTATTGCTATTCCACAAACTTAGTGCTCGTGTTTACTATAGCAACCGCTATTGATCTGCTTTTTATCTGCTTTTTTTTTCCTTTTTTTTTTTTTTTAATGTATATGCATTTGTGGATGTCAATTTTTGACTATCCAAATGCTTTCCTTTAAAAAAAAATTGTTATTAAAGTCACCTTTCAGATAAGATCATTCATAGTACTGACTTCCTTACCTTCCTTATCCTATGATGTGCATAAGGTACTTTTATTAAGAGTGTGAGTCCTCTGTAAAAATTTTAGATTGGGTCACCAAAGTATATAATTTTCATTTACAGTCTTAAGCTACAGTCTTTCATTTACAGTCTTAAGCTTGTATCAGTTCTCCTGACAGCAATTTACCGTCTTCAGATGAGTTGCTCTTTAAGAGTAAATGACAAGAGCATCTATAATTAGTCTGGGGGTACAGAAGGTAGGGAGGAGATAGCTAAGAGTGTTTCTGAACTAGATTCTGTGCAGCAGAAAGGAGATCCAAATGGAGCTCAGGAGTGAGAGCTTCTTTTTTAAGCTTTTCCCAGAAATATCTAGAACTTTGATCTAAACGTTAGAGAAGGTTCAGCATTTCACAAATATTTTTCAGTCCTTTGGTTTCTACTCTGGAGACTGATTCAACACAGATACAATGAAGGAGTTAAAGCCTGTATTTTTAAGATATAATCTGGTTTCATTTTATGCTTTATTCCCAAGTACATGAATGTAAAACTGTGAAAAGACCAAATTCAGAAAAAAACTAAAAGGGCTCCTAATGCCTGTTGACAATAAAAAGATAGTAACATTAAATGTTCCTAAGAAATTCATATTTGAAAAGAACAACCTCTAGCAGTACGGTCAAAGATTTAAAGAACTGTGTCAAGAACCAGCTGAAGTGAGGGAAACTGTTTCCACATAGCATATATTAATATATATATATATCCACATTTCTTCTCAAACTTCATATTTCATTAGACATGAAAATAAATGTAAGAATTAAAAGAGGAAAGGAAGATAAACCATACATTTGCTTTAAAAAAAAAAACCTCTCACCTCAGATGAGGATGAAATAATTGACGCGTTTTATAGTTGGGGTGTCTTTAAAGGAAAACTTCTGCAAAGGAAATCATTCAGAACAGATTAAAAAATGTGTTTTTCTGTCTATACAGATTTATCTATACTTTCATGGGAAAATGAGTAGGCAAAAATATTTTCTTAGACACATCCTTGGCTACATGAATATCTTGGGCTGGATTTCTTGGCTATGTATTTGTCCTTGGCTTGCTCTTTCCTTTCATGTTTTCTCAGTTTCATTAATCTCTCTCACTGGATATAGAGGCTTTCACAGAGTTTGCAACATCTGAGCCAGCTTGCCATTGGCCTTCGAACAGAGACACTGTGGTCCTGGAGATGGAATGTAAAACTGGTGGTAAGAAAAAAGTTGTACTTTGTCCTTTTATGTCTATGTCTTAAAACAGTACAGTCTATCATATCCCTTTTTCTTTAGGTGTAGTGAAGAAATGGCATTAATCTATACTGGCAAAATATTTCAGCACTGGTAAGTTTAACAAGTAAAAAATGTAAGAGTAATATTTTCATTACATATTGTATTTAATTTTTACTTTGCTATCTGTTTTTAATTTTTCCTTTGCTCTCTTTACCCAGAACTATTTCAGCCTTTGGATATCCCTTATTTTGTGAGACTTTGTCTTTTGAGAACAACATATACCAACTATGAAATATTCTCACAGCCATTTAAAAAATCAACAGTTGCCATTTAAATTGAGCAAATGACCTGAAGCAATTATTTATTTGTTAATGTATGAGGTGTGTTTCAGATGCTATGAAACACTGAATGTTGGCAACTGTTGACTCTTTAATGAAGAACAGCATGCAATTCATACTACAAATATACCACACATCAGGCAGAAGAATCTAGATACTCTAATCTATTCTCACTTGATCTGCTAAACTATTGGTACTCAGATTGGTTGTCTGAGCAGAGAAAACAAAAGACTAAGTGGCTGTGAAGACTGAAATATCCTTTCAATTTGTGAGCTAGTCTGCCTAACCATTTGCTATTAAAGCTGTTGAACATGTGATGCTCAGGATAGTTAGTAAAATCTTACCAACTTACAAAAAAAACTTACTAAATTTTGACGTTGCAGAAAGCAACTACTGGTTGAAAGGCTAAATATGTTGTATTTTATTCATGATTGGTTGATGGAAAAATAAAAATTAATGTTATCATGTTGACCTCCAAATCTAGGCAGACTATTGCAATAGTAACTCACCTTATTTCAAAATAACTTGTAACAAGGTCTAATAGATATAAACCTTTCTTGGTCTGCTTCTCCAAATGATGGATAAATCCCATAAGGAGAATAAAAGTTGCTATCAGTAGCATCTTAGTGTGTCTGATCTGTGAACTCTAAATTGCAGTATCATTGATCTAGTGTCACTCTTTTCCACAATAACTGAAATGTACTTATAAAAATAGCTGTTTGCTGCTTTCTAAAAATAAGTAGTGGACATCTGTATAAAAGCAAACCTTTAAATTATAAGAAACATTGGACTAGACAAAATGAGTAAAAAGATACGTGCAATTATTGTTGTTAAAGTAAAAATGTCTTTAGGATTAACCAAATGATGACCAGATCACCGATTTCAGACAATGACCAAGCAGACCTACTTAACTATATCCAACTGCAGCTCTTATTTACAGAGATATTACATGGTGGAGTAAACAATGACACCCAGTGGCCATATGGATTCAATGCGCGTTTGTGTCGTTTTTGACTTTCCCAGTACAACTATTTTTATTGTTTAAGTGAGTTAACATTTCTATCATTTTGATTTGGTTTTGATTTTATTTATTTCATGCCAGTAACGACCCAATAGATGAGTTTTCTTTGAAGCCAAATAATGTAGCAGGCTTGACATGTAGAGACCTGTTCCTCTAGCAAGAGAACTGTCAATGAGGTTTTTAATACAAGCTTGACCAGTTCATCAATAACAAGAGTCACACTTATAAATCTAGACAAACCATGCTTATTAATGAAACTTACCATGGAAAAATGTTAGAGCACAAGATGTACAAGGTTGGTATGACAATGACATAGGCTGGTTGTTTATGCTGTTTTCCAGAGTATCAGGAATGCAGTTGGACTGTTGTGCAGCATTATGTTAATCTCAGGAGAAACAAAATAAACCAAACAAACAAACAAATAAAACACACACACATCAAAATTGAGTCTATATTAAGGATAAAAAGGATTCAGATGAATTATGGTTTATCAGGAGAAGTGGGTTATCGGACTCTGAATGAGATCAAAGCAAAAGCCAAGAGGAGCTTACTCTAATAAGATTGGCTAGAAAATGCAGATCTGAAATATGTTGTCTGGTACTCACTTGGGTATTATGAAACCAAGTATTTATTACTTATGGCTTCTGTGGTGCACCAGACATTGGATGATCTCTTGGACTAAAGCTACTATCCCAGTTCTGTCATGAGCTGATCCCATGTCTGATCTTATTACAGACCTTCTCACTGATCTAGAAATAATGAAATAATTTTTGAATACATATATATTTTTTTTCATAAAATACAATTCTATTATTCAGAAAAACAATAAATTGGGATTTCCTCTCTTTTTTTTTTAATCCTTTCTTCCCTCTGTACCTGAAATTAGCATATAGGCATCCCAAGACAGTAAAGCAATTAGACGAATAGGAAAATTATCTTATTTCCACCTCAGTGCTCAAGAAAAGCAATGCTCCTAGTGATAGGTATAAGCCAACATTATGGTGTATAGACTGTGATAACAAGGCTTCAATAAGAACTAAACAATGTCACGTGGAATTGTCAGTAAGCATGTTCAACAAGGATGATAATGTTTTAAGGCATTTTACAAGCAACAGTAAAACTTTTTGCCTGGGAAGCACAGAGAAGATTCAGTGGCTGCTGTAGATGGGAAGGTAAATACCTCCTTCAAATGGCAGTAGATGAGGAAGCTGCAATGGCAAGCAGACCTAAGTGAGACTAAAGAACAGTTGACAGTCAGTACCTGCTATAGACTGCTAGGAACTGGTTTTACTGGCAGACTGCGTCTGGTCTGTGCGAGCAATCCCCAGAGCATAATGCAAGCATCATCTGAAATAAAATAAAAGCAAATGCAAAAAAAAAAAAAAAGTGGGAAAATGAGCAAGTAAGTGAATACAAAGGGACCAGCTGTAACTTTCAGGCGTTCCTATAGTATTAATGCTAACCAACAAAATACCTCTAATGTTTTATTATACTTTTCTTCTCAAGAACTTTGTACCTATACCTCAAAACCCTTTTTGAGACTGACCCTATCTTACCAAACTGGTCTAGGTAATTTCATAGAAACATAAGGGTGGAAAAGACCTCTATAATCATCTAATCCAACCATCCCCCTGCCACCAATATCACCCACTAAACCATGTCCCTAAGCACCATGTCCAGCCTTTCCTTAAACACCCCCAGGGATGGGAACTCCACCACCTCCCTGGGGAACCCGTTCCAATGCCTAACCACACTTTCTGAGGAGAAATGTCTCCAAGTTTCTAACCTAAACTTCCCCTGGTGCAACTTGAGGCCATTCCCTCTAGTCCTAACGCCAGTTATCTGCGAGAAGAGGCAGACCCCCAGCTTTCCACACCTTCCTTTCAGGTAGCTGTAGAGAGCAATAAAGTCTCCCCTGAACCTCCTCTTCTCCAGACTAAACAACCCCACTTCTCTCAGCTGCTCCTTATAGGACTTTTGTTCCAGATCCTTCACCAGCTTCGCAGCTCTTCTCTGGAAATGTTCCAGAGCCTCGATGTCCTTCTTGCACTGAGGGGCCCAAAAACTGAACACAGTATTTGAGGTGTGGCCTCACCAGAGCACAGTACAGGGTATGATCACCTCCTTGGTCCTGCTGGCTACACTATTCCCGATACAAGACATGATGCCGTTGGCCTTCTTGGCCACCTGGGCATACTGCTGGCTCATGTTCAGGTGAGCATTAACCAACACCCCCAGATCCTTTTCCTCTTCATAGCTTCCCAGCCTTTCTGCCTCAAACCTGTAGTGCTGCATGGGTTTGTTGTGACCAAAGTGCAGGACCTGACACTTAGCCATGTTGAACCTTATCCCATTCGCATCTGCCCATTGATCCAACCTGGCCAGGATCACAGAACCATTCAGGCAGAGAGACACCTCAGGATGTCTCCAGTCCAAGCCCCTGCCCAAAGCAGCACCATCTCTAGAGTCAGACCAAGTTGCCTGATCCAGCTGGGGCTTGAAATCCTCCAAGGACAGAGACAGCACAGCCTGTCAGTACAGCTTGCTTCACTACCTCACTGTCCTTATGGGAGAATAGCTTCTCTACATACTCTGCCTGAAACTCTCCTACTTCAGTTTATATCTTTATCCTGAATAGCACACTTGACTAACAAGTTAAGATCACACTCCCACTCAAATCAGTGAAAACATTGTGATTGATTCCCATAAGAATGTGCTAATTCCCTTTTGCTTGCTTTCATTAATGCTTATTCCATATAGAGAGAAGGCTTCTATGGCCATAGTTTTACCCGGAGTGGGAATGAATCAGAAGTGTCTCTGAAATCATACTTCATTGTCTTTTGTTTATTTTGCTTTCTTTATAGCCCAATTCTACAAATTAGACATGAAATACTCATGACAACAAAGACCAGGGAATTCCAGATCTTCAGATTCATTAAACTGTATCTCCTGGGGGGTACATTGGACAAGCTTTTCATTTAAAAGTCAAGTGAAATCAAACTGTCAGTTTTCTTCAGTAAGAACTAAATTAAGAACAGCAAGAATGACAAAAAGTAATCATAATGGAGACAGCAGCTGTCTCTTCGTGGCATGCTCATGAGACACTGTACAGAGCTTTTCCAGAAAACAAACAAATAAACAAATACCGCTAGAAACAAGTCATCTATACAAGACACCTTATTTCCCTCCTGAACTGCTTAAGGGATTTGTGAAGCCTACTGCTGCTACAGCTGTCACCCCTACTTACCTTTTCTCTGTTAGGGAATGCAGCTGAAACCTTTGTCTCCCTGCATGGCTCTTCCTGTCATGTCATGTGCTGATATAATTATGGTAACACACTGATGTGTCCTGAGAAAACGTTCTGCAACTGGGTAGGGTGACATTCACTCTGGAAGTAGAAGAAAGTCTCATTTTTCCCTAGGATGGCATTTTTAGCAAATTATTATTTACTTTTCAAGAATATCACACAATTGCAGTAAGAGTAATAGCTTACTGATTTCACAGTACCCCATATGTGTATGTGAGTACACATTTAATATTTATTTTAATGCACATCCCAGTAATTTTACTTTATTCATTTCAAGAAGAAGAAAATTGATAATTTAAACCCTGAGTTTTCCTCTTTTTTTTTTTTTTTTTTTCTTAAAGTTCTGTTTTCTTGTTGTGTACTGGGTCTGGCTGGGATGTTAACTTTCCCTGCAGAAGCCCATACAGTGCTGTGCTCTGCACTTGTAGCTAGAACAGCAGTGGTATCACACCAGCGTTGTGTCTGCTGCTGAGCAGTGCTGGCACAGCATCAGGACTCTCTCTAACCCTCCTAGGAGGTGGGCAAAAAAGTGAGAAAGGAACATCACCAGGACAGCTGACCTAAACCAACCAAAGGGATATTCCATACCATATGATGTCACACTCAGCAATAAAAGGTGGAAAAAGGAAGAAGAGGGGAGGGGTGGGCTCTCATTGCGGAAACGTCTGTCCTCCCAAACACCGGTTACGTGCGTTGAGGCCCTGCTTCAAGGACGTGGTCAATCATTGCTCATTTGTGGGAAGTAGAGAATAATTTCTTTCCTCTGCACTTCCACACAGCCTTTACTTGTTTTGTTTTGTTTTTTCCCTTTCCCCCTCCCTTTTCCCCTTTCCTTTTTTTCCCTTTAGTTAAATTGTTTAATTAATAATAATTTTTCCTTAATAATTATTTTTTTCCTTTAATTAAATTATCCTTATTTCAGTCTGTGAGTTGTTCTTTCCTTTACTTCTTTCCCTCCTCATCTAAGGAGGGGGAGTGAGAGAGTGGTTGTGGTGTTCAGCTCCCTAGCATGGTAAAACCACCACACATTCTCCAAGACGAGGAGGAGGAGGAGGAGGAGCAGAAGAAGAAGAAGAAGAAGAAGAAAGAAGAAAAGAAGAAGAAGAAGAAGAAGAAAAAGAAGAAAAAAAAAGAAGAAGAAGAAGAAGAAGAAGAAGAAGAAGAAGAAGAAGAAGAAGAAGAAGAAGAAGAAGAAGAAGAAGAAGAAGAAGAAGAAGGAAAAGGAAAAGGAAAAGGAAAAGGAAAAGGAAAAGGAAAAGGAAAAGGAAAAGGAAAAGGAAAAGGAAAAGGAAAAGGAAAAGGAAAAGGAAAAGGAAAAGGAAAAGGAAAAGGAAAAGAAAAAGAAAAAGAAAAAGAAAAAAGAAAAGAAAAAGAAAAGGAAGGAAGGAAGGAAGGAAGGAAGGAAGGAAGGAAGGAAGGAAGGAAGGAAGGAAGGAAGGAAGGAAGGAAGGAAGGAAGGAAGGAAGGAAGGAAGGAAGGAAGGAAGGAAGGAAGGAAGGAAGGAAGGAAGAAAAAAGAAAGAAAGAAAGAAAGAAAGAGAAAGAGAAAGAAAGAAAGAAAGAAAGAAAGAAAGAAAGAAAGAAAGAAAGAAAGAAAGAAAGAAAGAAAGAAAGAAAGAAAGAAAGAAAGAAAGAAAGAAAGAAAAAGAAAGAAAGAAAGAAAAGAATAATTTTTTAATTGAAATTTGGTGAGGGAATACCAAAAAGTAAGAGGCGTGCAAGTTAGTCTTTCAGAGTTCTGTGCAAAAGCTAATGTACTGTATTCAGGGAGTTTAATAAAAGGACTAGGAAGGCATGAAAGCAGTATGAACAGAACTCTGTGTCTATCATTACTCCCTCTGGATCCTCCAGCCAAACTAAATTTAGGAAGTACATGTTTTGGCTTCAGCAGTGAGCCGTATGATAATGATTATTTTCATATTACTGAAAATATGGAGTCTGAGAAAACACAGGATAAACAAGAGATATTCATTTCCTTTGTTTGCCACAAAGGAATGTCACATCTTTTGATACAGTGTCTTCTCAAATATAAATCTTGATTTCATCAAGCTTTAGAAAATGCAGGAATAATAAGAATGTGAATTCTAAAGGTACTTAGAGTATTACATTTGTATTGTTCTTTTTTCTTTTCCAATGATGGCCACCATTTTTTCCCTTCATTGGCGTATGTATATATGGTGCAATACTAGCACATTTACAACCTCTCCATAACAACAATTTTTAGATTGCAGACCCTTTTAGACTCTTCAATTGTTCTTTGACTTCAGACTACACAGCTTTCTAATGTGTCACTGGCTGGTTTCTTTTTAAATCAGAAAATTCATGCATTTTTTCTTCATCCAAAAGTTTAATCTGTTTCTGTCTCTAATACTGTATTACAAGAGACCTCAGAGATGAGTAGACAGTGAAGTGGATTGACAACTGGCTGAATGGCAGAGTTCAGTGTTGTGCTTAGTGGGGCAGAGTCTAGTTGGAGGCCTGTAGCTAGCGGTGATCTACAGGCGTCAGTACTGTGTCCAGTGTTTTTCAACGTATTCATCAATGACCTAGACGATGGAACCGAGTGCACCCTCAGAAAGTTTGCTGACAACACAAAGATGGGAGAAGCGGCTGGTACCCCAGAAGGCTGTGCTGCCATTCAGAGGGACCTCAACAGGCTGGAGGGTTGGGCCAAGAGGAACATCATGAAGTTCAACAAGGGCAAGTGCAGGGTCCTGCACCTCGGGAGGAATATCCTCAAGCACCAGTACAGGCTGCGGGGTGACCTGCTGGAGAGCAACTCTGCAGAGAGGGACCTGGGAGTCCTGGTGGACAGCAGGCTGACCACAAGTCAGCAATGTGACCTTGTGGCCAAGGCCAATGGTATCCTGGGCTGCATTCGGAAGAGCATTGCCAGCAGGTCAAGGGAGCTGATCTTCCCCCTCTACTCAGCCCTGGTGAGGCCACACCTGGAGAACTGTGTCCAGTTCTGGGCTCCCCAGTACAAGAGGGACATAGAACTGCTGGAGAGAGTCCAGAGGAGGGCTACGAAGATGATTAGAGGACTGGAGCACCTGTCTTACAAGGACAGGCTGAGAGAACTGGGCCTGTTTAGCCTGGAAAAGAAAAGACTGAGGGGAGATCTCATCGATGTGTATGAATATCTGAGGGGAGGGTGTCAAGAGGATGGAGCCAGTCTCTTTTCCATTGTGCCCAGTGAGCGGATGAGAGGCAATGGGCACAAACTGAAGCACAGAAAGTTCTGGCTGAATATGAGAGGGCACTTCTTTACTGTGAGGGTGACAGAGCACTGGAACAAGTTACCCAGAGAGGTTGTGGAGTTTCCTTCTCTGGAGATATTCAAAACCCACCTGGATGCCATCCTGCACAGTGTGCTCTAGGTGATCCTGCTTGGCAGGGGGGTAGGACTAGATGGTCTTCAGAGGTCCCTTCCAACCTCAGCCATTCTGTGGTTCTGTGGTTCTGTAAGAGATAAGGTCAATTTATAGCAGCTGTCCTTAAACTCATACATTATTGAATTCTAAACTCTTTTTACTTCTAAATCTTTAACTACGATTCTGGGAGACATATTATGTCAAATTCTCAAATATTTCTTAATTTAATTTTCAAAACGTTTTGGACATCCAGAAAGAGAGTCTGGATTTTTTCAAGGGATCATTTTGGAAAATGTGTGCTATAACCCCTCTCAATCTGTAAAATGTAGACAGTGATTTTTCTTACATGACAAGGATGATATGAAAATTAACCTGCTTAGAAGAAAAGATTTTTTTCAGTTAAACATTCTGAATCTTTGTTATTATTTTTTCTGTAAGACTTTTCAGTAAGATCTTAATTCCTTCCATTGTCCTGAGGTGGAAGACCAAAGTTTTGGGGATAATAAATTTAGGAGGTTCTCTGTAGTCCTTTATTGGATTTTTTCAGCAGAGCCCCTGCCTTTCTGCCTAGAAAGAAATGCATTATATTTGAAATGTTAAAACAAACTTTTCAAAAAGCTGTGTCAAGAAAACTTTTGTTCCAGCGAGGTCACTAGGTATATTGGTCCTATCAGTCATAAATGTAGAAGGAGCTCAGGAAGGAGGAGTACTCTTGGACTTTCTGACTTCTGACTAGAAGGCTCATCTTAAAACAAAACAAAACAAACAAAACAAAAAAAAAAGCTTTATTCTGTTTTGTTTTTCTCCTACAGAACTATGTAATTCCATGCAGTACAAGAAGGAAAAATATATATTCTACAGGCACAAATATCTGTATGTGCAAATGTGTATGTCTTTTCATGGCAATGTATGCATGTCTGTGACTGTACTCATACACATACATAAAATAATAATCTCCGTCCTTTACTTATTGCTCTCTACAACTACCTGAAAGGAAGGTGTGGGAAGATGGGGGTCAGCCTCTTCTCACAGATAACTAGCAATATGACTAGAGGGAATCACCTCAAGTTGCACCAGGGGAGGTTTAGGTTAGAAACTTGGAGACATTTCTTCTCAGAAAGAGTAGTCAGGTATTGGAATGGGTTGCCCAGAGAAGTGGTGGAGTCCCTATCCCTCGGGGGTGTTCAAGGAAAGGTTGGATGTGGTGCTTAGGGACATGGTTTAGTGGGTGATATTGGTGGTAGGGGGATGGTTGGACCAGATGATCTTGGAGGTCTTTTCCAACCCTAATGATTCTACAATTCTATGACTAATATATATTCAAGACACTATCTCAACTCCTCTTCTTAATTTTGTTCATTTTTAAATATTCACTGTGGCAGTGATGGAGTAGAAATAAGGCAATAATTTCACAGTTAGAGCATTCATCTGATAAGAATAATGTCCAATATTCAGTCATTCCTTTACATGGGATGTAATTCTTAAATATTAAGAAGGCACTAACACTCCTCTCAGGTCCAGAAAATACCATAACATCTATGTCTGGAGTCTCTGCCAATCAGTAGACATGGAAGATCTTTGAAACTGAAGCCATTTCAGAGATGGTGACAAACAGTACACAGGTCACCTTTACTTCAACCACTATAAAAACTGGGACTATGAACTCCATCATGCATAACTCTTAATTGCTGGTCCTGATGTCACTTTCTGAAAGGGCCTTAGCCAGTCACTGATCCTCACCATTTGCTACTAGGTATTTTTAAGCAACTCCCTGCTCAACAATCTGGCTCCCATGGATTTGGATTTTACTTGTTATTGTCTCCATTCATTGTAGTCTGTTTATACATCTCAAGCTAGGCAGCAAGTCATTTAAAAGTTAATCAGTGCAGTGCTCAGCATTTCAATAGCTGTCTCCTTTTATGTGTCTAGACGTTAGTTGAGGAAGCCAACTCAAAGAAATGAGCTATAGTTGCTGTCTGAAACCTCATACCTTATCACTTCTAAATTTCAGAAATGGTTCATCAGAAAGCTTGTGTTCCAGACATTAGGTTTATTCTGCGTCAAATGCAAAACCAAAAGAGATTATTTTCTGTGCAGTTCACAACAATGCCAATCTAAGTAGAAGTCTTGAATTTGTAAATTTTCCATCGCCCACAACATGAGATGATTATATATTAATTTATTCCATTTAGGATCAAAATTTTATAAGAAGTCCTATACATAGGGCCTTACTATTAGATGACTTATTAAAATGGAACTCTAAGCATTTGCCTAATCCTAATCAATATGTAGATGTGAGTATTGCGTCTTTGGTTCATTTTCAAATGAGAAAATGTTTCTATGGCAAATAGGGAGCAATAAAGAGTAAATAAGCTGTAGAGTTTTATAGACACATACACATGAAACATATTCAAAAAAACAGACACATATAACAAACATTGGTCTGTTTGCAATGTCCAATATAAACAAATGAATCCAGTTGACATCTTTGGGACTTACAAAAGCTATGAAGAGAAAGTAGATATAATTGTTTTTTGCTGAAGTAGAAAAAAATATATATTCATGATGTACCTCACCTTCATATTTTGTAAGCATCTATTAGCTATTACTTGTTCCTTCATACGTAAGAGATTCTTTTCTGTAACTCTTGCGTAATTGGTGTGATTGCTGAATAACATGTTAGTTTAAAACTGTTTCCATGAAACTGAATTCCTGGATTTCATTTTCCAAATAAATATTTTATTAACCAATGTAAGTATAACAGAAAGCCTTAAATTCTCCAAAGAAGTAAAAGCCCCATTTCTTTCATATCTCTCTCCTCCCCTACCCTTTTCTTTCATTCTTTTTTTTTTTTTTCCCTTAATGAACATAAATTAGAGCTGCAGCAGGGTGGAAAGAATGCAGTCTGGTGTGCAAAAGCTTTCTATTGAAAACAAAACAAAAAGGCCTCCAACACAGAACACAAGAAAACAGTATGCAAAAAATCAGTGAAGACATTAAAAAAAAAATGTTTTTTTTAAATACTAGTTTCGTAGAGGCTTGCAGATTCTTTCTTTCTTTCTTTCTTTCTTTCTTTCTTTCTTTCTTTCTTTCTTTCTTTCTTTCTTTCTTTCTTTCTTTCTTTCTTTCTCTCTGTCTCTCTGTCTCTCTGTCTCTCTGTCTGTCTCTCTGTCTGTCTCTCTGTCTGCCTCTCTGTCTGCCTCTCTGTCTTTCTTAGTTACCCTTATGTCGGGAAAAATGGCCAGAAACACAATATTCAGTACTTCACTGTCAGTTCCTTAGGAGTATATTAGCAAGTTGATGTTAGTGTTAGTTTTATTGGCATAACCAAAAGAGCAAAACAGCAAAAAACAACAGTTTGAATTTACATGATTTATGTGGATAATAATCCAGGCCACATCTGTTTTTTTGACTACATCAATTCTGAGAAAGAATGCTGCTCCATAGTCTGTGTGATGATATTAAATGGTAGCCTGAACCTTATTTAATTCTCAAGCAGCCAATTTCCCTTTAGTCTATTTCATTACTTACAAGAAATACAGGCAGGTAACCTAGAAAATAGCCATTTTTAATTACTGAGTCACTATCTTCATAAAATATTTATTTGGTTAAACATTTTATCTTTGTTTCATTTTGCAATTTGTTAGCTATGATTTTTGCATGAAATAGAAAAAAAAAAAAAAAAGAGAGAGAGAGAGAAAGATTGTGATGTTTGCCCGTGCATTCATTTTTCAACTCTGAAGCTCAAAATGTTTGAAAATTTTCCATGGGAACTTTTTTATTTTGCTAAATTCTGATTTCATGGAATAAAAATAGTTCACTAGGAATATATTAACTAGAATGCATTCTTCACTAAAATGCTATCATACTAGTTTGTTACATTGTAATCCAAAACAAAACTGATGACAATTCTTTCAACAGTCTGTTTTTTTGTTGTTGTTGTTTTTTGTTTTGTTTGTCTATTGAAATGTGTTCTTTATAAAATCTGTAATGTTTCACATGTGAGTACAAATTTTGTTGAAAGTAATTACCATCAAGAGAGGAAGAAAAAGTCAAGTAAAACATCCAGCATTTCAGAATGGACATTCTGATTTTTTTTTTTTTTTTTGGGGGGGGGGGGGGGGGGCTTTTAAAAGATTGATTTTATTCCACTACTTCATCAAAAAAAACTCTTTTATTATTGATTTAAGGCCTCTGTCCAGAATTAATGAAAATATTTTCTTAAAAACCAAAGAAACAAACAAATTTTTCTTCATTACAAACACTCCAGTAATATTTGAAACTGCCATACAATGAGAGTTTAAATTCTATTCATATAGCTCTAAATCCCACATAGCTCTAAATCTAGCTAAAGCTTCAGGATCAGACTTTAATTTTGTACTTATTTATTATTTTATCTTACTTTGTTTAAATTATTTCTAATTGAATTTTTCTTTCCAGAGTGAGGTTATCTCAATCTACTGTCCTTGGGAAATAAGACCTTCAAACCAAAATCCATGCCAAATAAAATAAAAATGTTGAAATATAAAATTAATTTGCTAGTACCTGCATAACACTTGCTTGTGCAGAATTTAGCTGTGTATTTGGTGGATAAAGTGCAAGACAGGCAAACAAGGACATTTAATCCTGATTCATCTAAAGGCACATGAGAAGGAACATTTCTGGCTGCCTTTCCAATGTACCTCAAGCAAGACCTGGAAGAACCACCTGCAACGATGACATGAGAATGCAAATTGTTCAGCCAATTTAGTAATGTTTTTTTCTATTTGAAATTGCCAATTTCATTTAGAGAAACTATTACTTGCTTATAAGGTGGTGATTTTAGCACATAAATTATGTCTACTAGGAAAGTTGGACCTACCATGTCATTTTTCCAAGATATGATACAGCAACTACATAACATCAAACCTACATGATTCCTGAGTTATAATGAGTAACAGAGTGAGTGGACATACTTTTTGCTAGGCTGAGTTGTTTGTCTTGGTGTCAACATAGGCACTGGTACAGAGCGGGCAATAGAACAGGGAGACAAAGAAAAGTCATACTGGGCAGAGTTTGTCAGAATGGTTAGTTATAATAAAAGAACCATATACCACTAACTCACAGATGCTGCATGAAGGCAGCTCTGCACGTGCCATTCAAGCTTGTCACATAAAATGAATAATCTCCCACTTTCGTGTACTTGTTTGCTTAAAAAATAATAAAATTAATTAAAATTAAATACAATGATTTCAGGCTGAATTGTCAGCTCTGGATCTAGGGCAAATGATACAGTTGGTTTAGGAGATTTTCCTGGAAGATTTAGAAAGCTGTATTATTCATGATTCTACTTCCAGTTTGAAATTCCAGTACCATTGAAGCCAACTGCAATTTTTCATTTATTTTGTTAGGGTCAGGTGTCATCCATAACAAAAAGATACTTCTGATAAGTCTCTTTAGTTTTATTTCCCATTTAATTCACTGTGTTTGTATTTTCCAAAAAAATGTAAACTTGAGACTATGAAATCTTACTGAAGCAGCATCTATTAACAACAGATAGAAGGTGGTAAATAAAAAGATACTGGATCTTGCAGATACAATAGCTAGGATAGTAAACCATATACAGCTGTAGAGTTGTAAGAGGATATCCCATGTGTTGGAAATGCTATCATTTCACATCTTATTTATTTATACCCACTTAAACCAAAAAGTAAGTAAATCTTTGTCAAGTTCCAGACGAGCTCAAAGGGCTAAAGGCAAGAATTTAATTTACAACTTTTTCCTAAATCCATTTTATGCCAAATATTTTTACAAGGTGGTGCCTAACTCAATTTGTGAAAATGCCACTTAGCAATCGGAAAACTGAAGCTGCTTTTGGAAAATTATATTGAATAAATTACATATGGTGCCTAATTTTTTACTGGTATGGAATTCTAGAATATATTATTAATTTAAAATACATTGTAATGAAACAGTTTTATTTTTTTTTATCAATTAAAGAAAATTAAAAACAGTGCTTGGTACAGAGAAGATGTTCAGCAAGGATAGCTTTCTCTCCAGTTTTATAACAATACCAGTGGAGACTTCACTAGTATATATATATGAGTGATTTATAAAATGTTTTGAAAAGCAATCTTCAAAATGCAGAAGTAGAGAGAACAAAACTACACAGAAAGATCCATTTTCAGATCTGCTCAGCCAAGACTGTTCCAAGAGAAGCAGCTTTCTGGCCACTGTATTGGTCTTTGGACCAGCCTCAAAGGCACCCAGCATTTCATCAAATGTAACTTTAGTTAATTTCAAATTAATTTCAATGCCATCTGGAGAAAAAGCTTATTCCATTCCTTGTATTATTATTTTTTTATTATTATTTTTTAATTATATCCTAAGCTGGTGAAAAAGCTGCTGGGAAATAAATAAATAAAATAAAATAAAAATAGAATTTAAAAAAAAAAAAAAGCCTGGAAGTTCTACAGGCATTCCAGAGACAAAAAAGACAGCCTAACAACCTTGTCTGGAAAAAAATGACCTTCCACAAAATCTTACAGTTTTGAAAAATTCAGATGTTCTTCCTGTTATTTCATTATATGAAATTTTGTAGGACCTATGGTATTCTCTGACCAAAAAATCACTTTTGTAGAAAATAACTTGGTTTGGAAAGAAATGAGCGACTAGTATTTTACCAAACATGGTATTCTTTTCCACATGCATGTTTTCCCTGAGTTATAGTGCATCCACTAAGTGGGGATGAAAAGCAGTATGAACCAAAACATTTCTGACTTCATTTACACTTGCTCTACAATGTTGAATTTTTTTTTATCTGCATTTTTGAACATGCAAAATATATTTGCTTAGTCATATCCCTGTGGTTGAAGGAATACTTTAATAACAGTTTCAAGAAGTCTTTTACGCTGTTAGCTAAAGTACAGAGCATTAACAACAGAAGTTGTATTTTCAACATGCTTCATAGTGTTGAACTCATGGTCCCAAAGACTTGGCATAACTCTGTCATTGGAAAATGATTAGAAACTTCAATGCATTGTTTTATCTGTTTCTAAAACCTCTGTAAAGTTCTTTAAAACTCACAAGCAATGCTGTGATCTGGGCTTGTAGTTTATTTATATTCCTATGTGAAAGCTTTCTTTCACTTATTTCTCATTTCATTTACTTCAAATAAAATTTAATGTAGAAAGAAAGACAAGACGGAAAAAAATAAAACAAAGAAAAATGGCCTCTTCTGTTACAAACGTATATATATATATGATATATATATAATATAGATTTTTAAATCTTATATAAATTATATATATATATATATATTTAAGAGCTAATTTAAAAATGAAGTATTTTTCCAGGTCAGGTTGGAGTATAAATTATTTTTTAAGTCCTTATGGACTACGAGATGTACATAATGATTTGTTCGTTGTTGTTAATAAATCTAATCAAGGTCTAATCACCAACTTTTGATGAAACATTTTTGATTGGAAAATGATTACTTGGGAAGCCTGAAAGAAGTTGTGGGAAAGAATTAAATGTACCACATTTTTTATTTAAATAAGAGGAATACGACACATACACACACACACACAAAAGTTTATTCAAAGCTGTCAGGACACTTTAAAAATGAAGAATACAGTAGCATAACATCCCATGTATAAAAACACATGTATAAAAACACTTTTAATTTGATAATATAACAGAACTACAATAAAAAAAAAATCCAGCATGTAAGAATTTCATCTTTTTGTCCATAGAGATCATATTTATCATGCAATTATTACTCATAATAAACTGTATTTGATTTCTTGAATGCAAAAAAAATTAGAATTAACGATAATTAATATTTATAGTGTAAGTATATGTTTTCTATTTACTTTATGAATGGTTTTGATAAAGCTATAAGGTGCTACTCAAATATTATTGTCTATGTTGCTCTCTAATTCAGTAGTGTGGGCTCAGAATAGTTGGACTTAAGTCTTTGGAAATGCCTGAAAAATAAGGCAGAGGGATTTGAGATGTGTGACTTATTTTAAAGGATATCTAACTTAAAGCAAAAACTGCTGAAGGAAGGCAGGTATTCAGTTCCTGTGTTCAGATAGTATTTAGTTGATAAAACTCCAATTAACCTTAATCCACCTTTTTATTTAAAATGAAAAGATGTTTTTAAGCATTGAGCATGTTTGTTCTGGATGATGGTTAAATATGTTAGTTACTAAGGAATAAAAATTTAATTTTGAAGTGAAGCTGACATTTTTTATTTCTGGAACAAAGGTGTATAACACAGGCAATGCAATGCATTGTATGTGACAATTTGAGAACGGATGTGTATTTTATATGTAAGGACTTAAATACCTGTGAGCTTTAACCACATTTCTTATGTGAAACAAAAGTGTAAAGGCTGTTTTCAGAAGCATGGCTGTTTTATGTCAAAGAAAAAAGCCATGGCTTTGTTCAGGTTTAGACTTGTAATTGTACAACACAGGGAGTTTTCTTACAGGTCATTATTCCTGATGCCAGAAAGATGCAATTCAGTGGCTACGGAATTCTTCCTGACAAAACAAACAAACAAACAAACAAACAAACAAACAAACAAACAAAAAAACTCTTTTAACAAAGTTTTTCCATGTATACTCCTTTCAGTCATTGGCCTAGATATCTTACATGAGACAGATTTTTTCTCTCTCTTATCTCTCTATTTAATTTCCATGACAAGAAGTCTCTTCTTATGACAAGATTTTTGGTATCCTGCTCTTGTTCCAGAGAGAGGATTCATCTGAGGATGCCTTCGTAAATTGACAGGTCATAAATGCTAGACTGTTCTTCACATGGATGGAAGTAAGCAATCACCTAACACTCTGAATTACCCGATCTCTGCTGTGAATATCACTGAGATGTGGAATGTAGGTCACACCAGTCCTGTATATGATTCTTTCTCATACTGAAATGCAATACTATGTGCAGGACTCAAGGTCTCGTGCTCTGAAGTTTCTTCTCTCTTGTCTTTCTTTATCACAGACAAAAATCCACAGGTTTCAGCTAATTTTGGTATGCGTTTTTTCCCTTGCTCTGATCAAGTGTTGCAATTAAATTGGATTTCAGGTTGCCCTAAGCTTTGATAGCCTTTCTCTTAAACTAAGAACTATAGAAGTAAAGACTGATGAAGAATGTATTTTATACTCAAATCTGAGGAGCACTGTTCACAGCATAATTCACAGACCAAACAGTTCCCAGTGGAAAAGAACATTAAAGATTTCCTTTAAATCTTCACCTACTTTCCTTTCCAAAGACCAAGACATTGCTTGGCACTCTCCTTTTGGCTTCCAACACAGCCTACTGCTGTGGCACCTTTTGATTTTTTTAAACCTTTTGGAAAAAAAAAAAAAATCTTGAGAAGGAGTTTAGAAGGACAAATGTAAACTGCAGAGGGCCCTTTATAGACTGATGAGGAAGCAGGAAATTGAAGGTATAGGAAGAGAAAAACTTCCGTTTTTCAACTGTGTTTTAGGCAATAATTAATACTACAGAATTAGGGGGGCAGAATTTTCCTTGTAGATAATGGAAAAAAATATAATCAGTGTAAATATTAGTTAAGAACCATTATACGTTTCTAAACAACTTAAAAAGAAATCTAGCAATACAAGTAATCTAACACTCCTAGTTAGCTAGTACTGCTACATAATGGATATATGAAAGACAGTTATTTATACTCTGCTATCTGGAAAATAGTAAATAAAATCAGTACCTAGGTGAAACTTTCAGAAACTTAGTGGTGCATTTCCCTTCTTCCTGGCTGTAAAATTCTCCTGCTGGGCTGAGGTGATGGATTGACACATTTTCTTCAGCATTTTCTTCTTCCACATTTTTCTTCTTATCTTAAATAAGATTGTCTCTGAATTCTTGGTGCCTCCAGGCTGTCTGTCTCTTCCACTTTTTCCCTTGCTGTTATTTGTACAGCTAAAATGAGTATCTTCTCTATTCTCTTGGATGTCTATTAAGATCTGAAGGGTCAGAAGTGAAGCCAGTTCGCAAGCAAAATAATAAGAATGATCTCAGTGAAAACACCACTGTGTCTTTTAAAGATAGTCAATATTTAACATATATATAACAAGGATTTGTACTGACAGAAGTAAATTACTGTTAGCCTGGAACTACTCTTTAGTTAAAACTGTCTAATCTATCTCAGGCAAAATACTATTCATGAAGGAAAAGGTAGATAGCCAGGAAGGACTGAAGAAGAAGAAAGTAGTATTTGTTATATACAGTAAAATAAAAGAAGCAGATAATTATATATAAAAGTGAAAGCCTTTGTAAAAACAATTAGTTTTACTCTACATTTTAAAATTTCAAGTCTTATGCTCAAGTGAAAAAAGTGAAATGTGACCAAATCAGTAAACAAAATTACCAATATTTGCTTGTTTTAACTTATGTCTTTAACTTGCATGATTTTCTGTATTATTTTTTATTAACACAAAATATAGATACATTTAGTTCACAAGCAAATATGTATAGTCTCAATATAATTTCCCAGACAATAATTATGATTAAAGTTGCCTTCTAGAACATAGGGCTTCCTAGCAGAGAGATGCTGAAGGTTGGATGAAAATATTCTAATCAACAGGTTTAATCCTCTGGGGTTTTCTTCCTTTTCCTTTTCCTTTTCCTTTTCCTTTTCCTTTTCCTTTTCCTTTTCCTTTTCCTTTTCCTTTTCCTTTTCCTTTTCCTTTTCCTTTTCCTTTTCCTTTTCCTTTTCCTTTTCCTTTTCCTTTTCCTTTTCCTTTTCCTTTTCCTTTTCCTTTTCCTTTCCCTTTCCCTTTCCCTTTCCCTTTCCCTTTCCCTTTCCCTTTCCCTTTCCCTTTCCCTTTCCCTTTCCCTTTCCCTTTCCCTTTCCCTTTCCCTTTCCCTTTCCCTTTTTTTTTTTTTTTTGGTTAACATTCAGATTTACCTAGATTGATTTCTGAGTTAATTCTTGAAATCAATACCCCATTCTGGACATAAATAAGTCAATCTTTTCACTTACCTGCCAGGACTCCTAAAAGACTCTAGGCCTTGTATGAAGTATAATGTTGTTCTGGTTTATCTCAGCAGCAAGCTCTAGGAGGTGTTTTTTTGTTTGTTTGTTTTTTGTTGTTGTTGGTTTTGTGTGTGTGTGTGTGTGTTTTGTGTGTGTGATTTTTTTTTTTGTGAATTTTTATGAAGTGAATTTTACTAACATCTAATGAATTCTGGGACTCATCAACAGGGCCTGACCACCAAAGATAAGCTTATGAACAGACTACCTGATCTAAGATTTTAAACACCTGCCAGTCAAATTCTACCTCGTTAATCAGAGAATACTAAATTATTTCTGACATTGTTGGTATTTCCTGAAAATCTATGTGTTTGCAGTTGTAATCTGAGAGTTTTTAAAGAAATCATGTAGACTTTAATAGGCTTGGGATTCCAGGTCATTAAATTTTATGTTCTGAAGTCATAGTTGTTTAATTATCAGCTAATACAGAGCTTTCTCTAACCACTTTAATAGGGTAGAGTGAATTGAAATGGATTAGGAGTAAAGTAGATTTTTGCTTTTAGATATTCAGCCTTTATTTGAAATTGGAATTGGCACTAAAAACAACTTTTAAAAAAGTGTTGAGGATATGTAGCAATTTCCAATCAGAATTTTGAAGAAATCAGAAGATTTCTCTTTTTTTTTTTTTTTTTAATTTGGTAAAAAACTGGAATAGTCAACATTAAAATATTACATTACTAATATTCTACGTTCCTATATTATGCCAGGAAAATATGAGAAACTTGTCTACGTTTAGTACCTCGTTTTCCTTTATTTGACAAGTTGAAATTAGATGTTGTTTCAGATGTGCATTGAAGTACAGAAACATCAAAAACTAACCAATAGAATTTTGTGGCCTTCTGCACAAGATAATACCTCATCTTATGTAGAATAATTACCACATCACCATAGTATCTAAGCCCTTTCCTTTGGAAAATGAAGCAAGATCGTTGACATAGAATCACAGAATCACAAAATCATCTAGGTTGGAAGAGACCTCCAAGATCACCTAGTCCAACCTCTGACCTAGCACTAACAAGTCCTTCACTAAAACGTATCACTAAACTAATCTGCCACACATCTGCCATACATCTGCCACACATCTCCCATACAGCTTTGTTTCTGTCCTCCTTTTCTCTCCTTGTCTTCACTGAGCAAAGTGTTTCATTTTCCTGACAGCAGTTTACTGCAGAGAAAGTATATACTGGACATAGCGTAGTTAAAGATGTTCCTTTTATGTTTCATCTTATTTTTTGAGACAAATCACAAGGGTATTTTTGTTTGTTTGGTTGGTTGGTTGGTTGGTTGGTTGGTTGGTTGGTTGGTTGGTTTTTATGTGGAGGGATAGCATTGGTTTTGCTTTAGAAAGTTTTAGTACGTTAGAGAAGTGGAGTTCCTACACAATGAACATAGCCTCTGGGTAAAAGTTCAGATAAGTATTGTTAAAAATTTGGACATGTTGAAAATAAAATGTAGCTGAATCTAAAAATATATTTGAATATGTAGATACAGTTTGAACAATTATTTCACACAGGTTTTGAAGTAAATAAAGTAAAGATATTTGAAGATCTGTGCTGTAGGCCTTGAATTTGAAGTCTCTTCAATTAATAGTCTCTGTAAAGCCACTGGAAAGAACCAATGTGCTCACCACATCCCATTCTCCCAAGGAACCATATTATTGTAAACTTGGACTGTCCTAACTCTGGTGGATTCAGTACCAATATGTTACAAAACTATAATACAGATTCAACAACAACAACAAAAAAAGTGTCCAGAAAAGAAGCCACATTGTCACTATGAAAAGGAAGCTCCCAAACATGCTATTTCAGCTTCCATAGAGTCAAGGAACACCAGGTACTCTGTCTGGGGTGGAGTTAACTTTCCTCATAGCAGCCCATATAGTATTGTGCTCTGCACTTGTAGCTAGAACAGCATTGGTATTGCACCAATGTTTTGGCTCTTGCTGAGCAGTGCTGGCACAGCATCAAGCCTCCCTCCAAATCAGTAGGCTGGGGGTGGGCAAGAGATGGGGAGAGGACATCACTAGGGCTGCTGACCTAAACCAGCCAATGGGATATTCTGTACCAAATGATGTTACACTCAGCAATAAAAGGTGGGAAAGGGGAAGGAGAGGGGTGTGTCTGAATTCCTGCTCACATTGTCATGTAAGATCTGAGCCTCCATTTCATCTGTTTATTTTCTTTCTAGGAGTAAAAAGGGGAATAAGTATAGCCTGAAAGTGCATGAGTAATATAATTGATAATCCACATAATTGTAGGACTATATGAATCTTCATTCCTACTGATTTCAATGTTTGATGACTTAAGTATGATTGCATACACTGGAATTGAATTGTACCAGAATGAATTCTGAGATTAAATCTGTGATTTTAAAAAAAATATTATTTTTTTCTCAAAAATAATGTCTAAAATACAGATGACAATGATAGGAGTTCAACTTATTCCTAAATAAAAACTGAGAAGTACTGTAATTATTTGGGGTGTTTTGAAATAAAAAATCACTCAGAACAGTGATGTAGTCTTAAGGCCACAAAGCCACCAAATACACTGTTAGAAGTCCACTGTGTGTGGATTAAACCATTCTGCTTCAGCATGAACTAGTTCAAAGCGCTATGGATTTAAATTAATCATGATATTTGACTTTTGGACCAGCATTTTATGCTTGGTCTTCTTTCTTTAATCAGTATAAATCTAACAGCCTACGTATATTTGCCCTTAACCTCTGACGTCCTGAAGGATGCAAAATTTTGCACAACATCCCTATACTTGTGCCTTACCCTACGTGTCTGATATGGTTTATTCAGTAGTTATGGGGCTAAGAGTGAACTGCTTGATGACTCTGGGACCTCCAAATGCACAAGAGACAGTGATAAACTAGAGAGAGTCCAGTCTGTTAACTTGGTTAGGGGGCTGGAGCATATAATGTGTGAAGAGATGTTAAGGGAACTGGGCATGCTTAGCCTGGAAAAGTAATTATCCCTTGTTCACTCAAATACAGGAGTGTATTAAATGAAGCTAATTGAAAATACACAGAATGAGATATTTTATCATACATGTCATTGTGCCATGAAGCTTCATGCCCCACAGTTTTGTGGATGCTAAGTCTATGTCACTTCAAAAAGTGATTAGAAGAAAATAAAAAATCTCTAACAAGGTTATTAAACAGAAAGACACCATTTCTTAGGAAAAAAAAAAAAATCCTGACTTTCAAAATTGCTGTATCCTGCAATAAATCCTAAGAAAGCATTCTTACATAATTCCCAAGGTTTTTCACTCCTTCCCAGGAAAGTGATGCCACGTATTGTGAGGAACTAAGCTAGATGGACCTTTGACCTGATGTGGTAGAGTTGTTTTTATGTGCCGCATCTTTGATAACCAGAGTGGCAAGTGAAGTAGGAGATGGGGTCCAGATCAGTGCCAGTGGAAAGATAAGCAGCTCATGGATTTATTGTCTGCTCTGTTGTATAAGAGTGAAATCAGTGTGAGTAAATACAAACAGAAGAAAGATTCCCCTTGAATAAGCTGGCCAGCTGAAGAGCCAAGTATGTGGGTGAGCTGTGAAAGCTGGAGTTGTTTATTGAAGCACGTCATTACAACACACAGTGTTGACTGCTGAAGTACTCCTGGTGGATAGGGACAGGAAATTTGGTTTTCCATTCTCCCGTTTCAGAGATGTGACACTGTTATGCATCGTTGTTCTTGTGTTTGAACCATCTAGGTTGGGGGCTAATGAAAAACAAAGGGCTGATAATCAGTGTTCTTACAGTGCAGTGAATGAAAAAAACGGCAAATTGGACAGAAACAGTTGGAGGTCCTTTGTATCATTCTTGGCTAAGAATTTGATTGTCCAGCCAAGTTATGAAAGAGAAATAAAATATTTTCCTGACAATGTAAAATCATTTAAGAGTATCTGGAGACTAAATACTAGACATACTTAAGGAAGCAATTGAACACTGATTGAGCTTGGGTGGACTATTCAGAAGCTTAGAGCCAGATCCAGCATATTTCATTAAAATTTAGAATTTGTATATAAATCTTATTACCACATTTTGATTAACATTTAAGAGTAGTTTTTAAAAAAAGCATTCATAAATGTGGTGGAATATAAAGCTGCACATTTTCTATAATTTCTTCGTGCTCAGCAGGAGACAAGGCATTTGCAAAAGAATTACTGGCACTACTACAGTAATTAGTAACAGTGGGAGATAATAAATCTTAGTGCTTTGGAAAAAGGAATAATATACATTACATGGACATCAGCAAAAGTATCTCCCGTTGTTTTTCCATATCTAAGTCAATCCAGTTTACAGAGACATTGCTATCTTGTGCAAAATAGAAAGAGTTACTAGGGAGGTTACTTAAGTTCAAGGATAGTGTTAGATCACTGATATGTTACTATTATTATTATATACTGATATCAATACAAGCAGTTTGGTATATAATGGTGATAATTAAATTAAATTGGCCATTATTTCCTGGTTTATTTATTATTGTTGTTGTTATTGTTATTGTTGTTATTATTATTGTATTTATCTGAAAAGCAATGCTATTTGCCATTAGAGATCAAAATAATTTTTTGAGAAGAATTAAACTGTATTAAAGATGGATCAAATATTCTTGGTGTTAGCTGATGAATTTGTTTATTATTTTTTTCTGAAATCAATTCAATATTAATTTTGGTTTTGGTTACATTTACATAGAACATAACATAATTAACAGAATTCTGCCAACTCTTCACCATGTTTAATGACTTGCATGCTTTTTCTGCCCTGTATCTTGTTTCCAGTCCAGAAATTATTTTATCTGTTTTTGAGTATTTAAAATAATCAAGTCCAAATTCTGATTAAAAAATTGGGTAATTACATAAAATTGTCCACCACTAGCTGAATGTGGGCTTATAAAATATTTCTTTACCTGTGCTGAGCTTTTGCTGATGACCTTACTGAATTTTCTCTAATGAATCAAATAATATGAAAACCTCTGTCTCTAGCCTTGGCAGTTTTCTAAAGGCACTTCAGCACTTCTGCTTCTAATTCTACTCTGCATGGAGCCAAAAAATAAAAAAAAGCCCCTTCATACCATGGCTCTAGTTCTTTTCTCCTTTCACCTTCTCTGTTTCAACTTCTTCTTTTCTTCTCTGTTTCAACTGTCTTACTGTTGAAGTTGTCTTTCCCCGGTATTGCCAGTTAACAGAAGCAACAAGAACGAGAAGAAAAAGAGTGAGCAGAGAGAGTATGAAAGACTGAAGTGCTTAGATAACTCTTACCACGTTCACCATAACTGCTTCCTCTCCATTAGCCTTTCCTCACTCCCTCATTTCCAGCAGCCCTTCCTCACTCCCTTCTCTCTAACATTGCCCTCCACCCCTCCTTCAACTAACAGTTCTGTACTTGCATGTAACTTTCGTTATAATAGGTGCCACTATGGTGGGCTTTACAAAACACAGCCCCCAACCCCCGAAAAAAAAGGTAATATGGAGAGAGAGAGAGAGATTTTTGTTTGAATCCTTGTTATAGAATCTGAAGCCTACCTGTTATTTGATGAGCTTAGAAAATAAATCATCAACAAAATAATGAAAAAGCAGTTGTAGTCCAAGGCAGGCCAGAATGTTAAATTGTATGACAGTCAGTGCTTCTCTAGGCTTTGTAATTCTTACTTATAGGGATTTCAGAAACAAAATCTTAGGGACTTGTTTTCAAAAAAATATTGGTCTAAACCAATTTCATGATTCTGCCATGCTGTTCACAAGTATTGAACTGCTTCCTCAGTTTGAATTCTTTGTTGCCATATTTTTGACATCCCATCCAATTAGAATATAACCCACTTGAAAAGCTCAGTACTTGACTGCTTGGAAAATTAAATGGAATGTTATACCTAACTAGTGAATTTGGAACTGTCACACTTAATCAGAATGAAATGCAAATATATAGTAAAATAGGATATAATGTTTTGAAAAAAGAAAATCGAATACATTTATTTTCAAATATAACTCTGTTTATTCTATTATTTTGCTTTTACTTGTGCTTAAAGCACAAAGTAACATTTTTTTTCTTTCCAATATGAAAATTGGACCTATAGACCTATAGACCTATAATCTTATCACAATGGGTGAAAATCCATTGCTTTTCAGGTGAATGGTAGGTAGGACTGCTTGCTGTCCAGAAATTCCAAAACTATTGCCACTATTGATATGCATAAAAACAACAAAATGTATATTACTATGAATATGCTTATTTCATAGCCTGTTCAATGTAAAGTTGATCTATGTGTGTGCATGTAAACAGTACCCCCTGCTCCTGACCACTGACAGGATGGTTAGCATAACCAGCAATAAGGCAAATATCCACAATATGTAAGCAGTCTGTTAATGTATACCCCTGCCACCTTCCCTTTCCCCCTCCCTGGCCCCAGGCTGTGAGGACACCCACTGTCAGGGTGCTAAGGGCATTAGTGATATCAAGACCCAGGTGCTGGGTCACCAAGAGAGTGTGGGGGACACCCATTGACAGGGTGGTGAAGCCCATCAACATTATTAATACCCAGTTGTTGGATCACCAGGATGCGGTGAGACCCGTCCTGGAACAGGGAAATGTGACAGCACAGGGAGCACTGGCTGTAAATACAAACAGCTACAAGCACTGAGTGGGACTTAGACCAGAGCTGCTGCTAGGCAGCAAAACCTGTGATCCCAGTGGCCTCCACCATTGTCTTCTGCCTCTGAGGACCAAATGAGTGACTTGTGATCTTTCATGTAAACTCCATGTAAACTTTAATGTAAAATCCTCCGCTTACGATTGTGTCATACGCAGGTTGATAAGAATTTGACCGATCTGCAGAGGGTTCATCCAGGTGACTGAAAACCCTGTGTAAATGAGAACCCTGGAAATTCTGTGTAACTATATGCTACATTAAGAGCTAGAAATTGTAGATAATAAGGTATGCTGATTGCTAATTTCTTTTTACTTAATCATAAATCTCTAATTGTAACCACAACCCTTTGGTCAGTCCTCATTCTGCCAAGGATCTCTGTAAAGAACCTGCCTGTCCTCTGTAGTGTTGAATGACAATGCAGTAATGTGTTGGGCCTTACCTTCATCTGAACAGTCAATATGTTTTGCTGGACATACTTGCTTAGGGTTACCTATTTCAGAAATTTAGAGGTAAATCAAAGCATGGCAAATGAAATTCTGCTTTTTGAACTGTTGGAATAAGCACATACTAAATTTAAAAAGCAAGAGAGACAGCTCCAAGCGGTGACATTCAGACCTGAACATATGACAAATCGAATGGCAAGTTTTGTTTCAATTTGTCTGGTGCAAGAGACATTCCTGCTTTCATTTTAAATCCTATGATGAGACATGGTTTTCTTTAAATTTTTGGCTCATAAGCAGAAGTGAGGTCAGTCACAGTGGTCACATGAAGTGTTCACAAAATGACTTATTGACTCAATCACAAGATTTAATTTTCACAACTGACCTGTAACTCTGAGTGCTCTTCTATTTTCTTTTTAAACAGTCTCTGATTGTCCCAGTTTTAAAATTGAGTCTTCTTAAGACAGACATGCCTCTAAATGCCTAGATCACTAGATATGCTTGACAAAAGTCCCATGAAAAGCACCAGAAACTTTTATTTTTAGTCACTTTTTTTTTTTTTTAAACGAACTGTGATTATGATATAAAGAACCTTGTCAAGTTACATATAGTGAAAATTTCAAATGAGCGTTCAAGGTATTCTGAAACCAGACAAAACTTAAAATTCTGCTACATAAGTCACTGTTGTCGTTGAATAACATGGAATAGAAAATCAGAATTAAAAAGGGAAAGATTCAGCAGCTTTTGCTAGAAAACCACAGTTCAGATATCCAAGAAAAAGGGAGAGGGATCAAAATCAAGAGCTGCCAAAGAAGCTCTCCAATACCAATGAAAAAGGAGGTTTACAATAATAAAGCTTATTTTAGAAGTGCTGTGTTGTGCAATGTCTCATCTGCAGTGAATACTGAGGAAAGTATAGCATATAACAGAGGAAATTGAACTGCTATAAAAATTATAGATGTCATTTTTCTGAATGGTCTTCTATTAAGATTGTTTTATACAGTAATATTTGGATACAATATTTTTGTGCTTTATTTTTATGGACTTTTTTATTCATACAGATTACAGAATTATATAGCCATGTCAAAGAATAATGAAAATTTCTTGTTCATTTTAATGGGAAAAAAAAAAAAAAAAGAAAAAGAGATAAAATGGAGAACGCATAGCAGGAGGAAAAAGGAAATTGTATGTCAGGATTTCTCCTGAAGTGTTTTTTTGTTTGGTTGGTTGGTAGTTTTTTTGTTTGTTTGTTTGTTTGAGTTTTTAACTGCTATTTACATTTGACATAAAGTATATAATTTCTTTACAGACTAATGCAAAATGCACATTTCTGATACCTGTTTCTATCTACATATACAGATAGGAGTTAATTTATTTCTTGTGTACCATAAGGACACCTGCTACATCAGAATTGCACAAGTTTGTACCACACATTGTTTTGCTTGTTCCCCTCTGCCCAAGATAACTGTTCCAAACGTTTCAGTTTTGTTCCATTTCTGGTCTCTAGAAAAGAAATTGGCATTTTTGACATATTTTGCCAATGTTAATCTGTTTCCTTGAGGAAAGGAAGCATCAGAAGGCAAGGAAGTGTGTGAGAAATGACAACATGCACATATTTACTTTTTAATAGATATTTTACTTATTTATTGCTACAATAATACAAAAGTATCACAATACACCTATAAAATAGCAGTTTCTGCCTAGAATGGCTATAACTAAATGTAGCTCCAGCTGATATAAATAAGATCCATGCATATGCACTTGCAGTCTGGATTTTTCCATGCCAGTCATGTTTCTACGGTTAGACCCATGTGTTTGAAACCTGGTGACAGAACAAGTCTGTGCAGATCCAGTTGTGAAATGGAACACTTCTATTCCTTTGCTTTTTGTCAGGATACCTTTTTGACGTCAGCAATTGCTTTTTTTACTAGGAATGGTTTTTTATTTCTTATTTTTTAAGAAACTAAAATATCAGTATCCTTGAAATCTGAATTAGGCATTGATTGCTGGTGTCCAGTACTTGGATGAAAAGAAGATTTAATCTTGCAGCCCACCAATCATGCATTGTTCCCAACCTGAAGAAAGAAAAAAAATAATAATAATAATGACAGTGCATGTGCCACTAAAATTTAACACTATGAGGTCAACTGAAAGTAGTCGTGCATTTAAGGAAAAGGAAAACTTGCAAAAAATAAGGATGTTCATTTCCAGCAGTGTTAAAAGTAACGTACAGTTGACAAAATTATCCTGGTCAGAGTGATTGACCTATTGACTTAATACTGTAATGAGAATTTGAGTGACAGCTAGAACACAATAATCTGAGTCTCACCCTAAACCGAAACTCTTTTGAAATTCTTCTTCTTGCTCCTTTGGTACAGTGCTGTTTAATTCTTCCTGCTGTTATGTTCAAATCTTTTGCTTGCCTCAGAGGTATATACACCCTCAGAGGGCCTGTAATAGGATTAAGAGCAAACCAAAAGGTTAAATTGCCATCTTGTTCAGAAGTTTAAACTCACGATTACAATTTGCAAGTTGCAACCCTCCATCTAAGTCTTGGGGCAAGGACAAAATCAATTTATTGATTTTTATGAAGAATCAATTCTAAGAAATGTGATTTCATTTCTGGAAAATTCTGATAGGGTACAGACAATGCTTAAAAAAAATCAAGAGAATGAAAAATTACTAAAATTAATAAGTTGTATTGCTGTGCACCATTCTGTGACACCTAAAGAGATACAAAAATTTATGTGTTAGAGTGTAATAGTCACAATACAGGTAGTAGAGACAAAGTTAAGGTAGAATAATAATGTAGAACTGTCAAACCGCCTTAAAAATCAAGTAACCAACATGGGAAAAAAAAAAGTGTAGGCCACATCTTCAATTCCTAAGCACAGCTGCTAAGTGCCAAGAGTAAATTATTCCTTCTTAAAATATCTATAATGAGATTTGTGATTTTTTTATGAATGATTATATAATACCAGAGATGCTGTAGTTAAGCGCCATCTCATCCACAAGACTGACCTTGCACAGCCAGACTAGACTCATTAAAACAGAGTTGAGCTTTCTAGCTTTCTAGATCTATCCTCAGTCAGAACATGAAAACTCATTACCCAAAAAGATAAATACTAAATGTTGTATATTCCTTATTAATTGAAGAATTCACACCTGATCATTTTCACTTACTTTTTTTCTCTCTGCCACACTGCTAAGAAAACAGGTAGTCAATGTTCTTTCCACCCTTGTTTTGTATTGTTCTCTAGGAACAGACAACAAGTTTTATAATTTTTTAATAATGTTATAATTTAGGATTTGATTCATCTATATATATCTGCCATATGTTGGTAGAGTTTAATTAGTTTAATTTAAGTCTGTGGAGCTCTTTTGACATACTGACAAATGCAGAGATGAATAAAAGCTTTTAGTCATTTTTTCCAAAAAGCAGTCATGTGATTCACATCACAAACTTTCTCCCTTTTTTTTTTTCTTTTTTTTTTTTTAATGTTATTCTAGGAATACTTTCCTCCTTATCTTCTAAAGTCAAAAGAGAGAAAACTCCTTAAGAGAATAAACGAGAGCACCTGAACCATTCCTTTGGAAAAGGCTATCTTTCAACATCAGCCACAGATGTAGGACCTAAGGAAACAGCTTGAAGCTGTGACAGGGGTGGTTCAGGCTGGATATCAGGAAAAGGTTCTTCACCAAGAGGGTGGTTTGGCACTGGAACAGGCTCCCGGCTCCCCAAGGAAGTTGTCATTGCACCAAGCATGATGGAGTTCATTAAGAGTTTGGACAATGCTCTCAGACACATGGCTTGATTTTTGGGTGGTCCTTTGGGGACCCAGTAGTTGGACTCGATGATCCTTGTGGGTCCCTTCCAAATTAGGATATACTATGATTCTATGATTCTAGGTTTAATTCCCTCTCCTTAAAGTAATTTCAAATGCACAGTCTGGTATTTCTTCTATTAAAAACAACAGAAGTTTTACAACAATGATGAATACTTTTGAAAATCATACCTATCTGAGGTACTTCTCTTTCATGCTTTCACAGAATCTCTTGTATCTACAATTCCTATTTATTTTCCATAATGCTTCTGCTTTTGTAGCTCTACTGCAAGGTTTTCATCAACCTGTACTAGTTGCAAGGACTGGCATCAGACCACAACTAATCCACCATGTCAGAGTACAAATACCTCCTACAGATCAGTCAGATTGATTCTCCATTGATTGATGGAGAATCAGCTCCATTGATTCTGAACATAGTAAGTGGAAAAATTGCATAAGTTTTACTCATGTAAAACTACTTGCAAACACTGTAGCCATCAGAGCACACCAAGTCCATTTTCTTAATTATTGCATTTAAATTTTATATAAGATAATCAATTTAAAGAACCTGAGTGCTCTTTTGTGGATGTTTTATATATCTATCTATCTATATCTATATCTACGTTTAGATCTATATCTATATATATGTTTTTAATTGCTATTGTTTTAAACCTTGCTCAATTCCATCAGTAAAACACAACGTGTAAGAGTTTCAAAAATGTCCAGAAGTTTATTTACCAGTTCTTAAAGAAATGTACTTTCCCATGGAAGGTGCCTATGTGGAGCAAACTCAAGTCTAATGAAGTCTGTCCCTCAGAACTTGAGGAAGTATATGAATACACATGCTGGAATGTGTTCTTGGCACTGAAGTAAAACCTGAAGGAGAAGCTTAGGATATAAGGATATTTGAAGACTCAGAAAACACTATTTTACTCTGCGGGTGACAGAGTATTGGCACAGGTTGCCCAGAGAGGCTGTGGAGTCTCCTTCTCTGGAGATATTCAAAATCTACCTGGATGCGGTCCTGTACAACATGCACTGCCTGACCCTGTTTGGCAGAAGGGTTGGACCAGATTATCTCCAGAGGTCCCTTCCAACCTCGACCATTCTGTAATTCTGCGATTTTGTGTATATAGATCCTACCTGGATTTCCCAGTAGTCCTTAAATACTGATACAATTAATACACATTTCCCTCAAAACATATGCATCTACTAAAGCTGAAAAAGCAAAGTACATGCACAATGTTTTCAGAGTCATGGATATTTCAAACCACGTAGCACCTATTAAAAAACAGAATTCAGTTTTGCAGAAATTAAACTATGATTTCAGTTTGTATTGTGTAAATCCAGTTGTTTCTGTAGAAATACCAGTGCTATCTGAAACCAGTAATAGTGTGCTGCTATGACAGAAAGTATTGCCCTGAAAGTGCCTGAACTACAACCAATTTGAGGCAAAAAGTTGCCCAGCTGATATTTGCCTCGTTGCTGTCATTTTATCTTGGAAAAAATAAATTTCATGTTCATATTCTGCATAATGGAATATTTTAATGAAAGAACAGAAAATCTGTGTATTGTTTCTGCTGCCATACTGTAAGACCATTCACCTATGTACTGAAGCTAATTTCTCTAAGTAATGTGAGATGAAACAAACACCAGTAGCTCTCATTCAGATTCCACATCTGGAACTGCTTAGTAATGTATATGTAAAAATTATCTTGATAGACAACACAATATAATCCCACTCAGGCAGCATTACATGTCCAAGTGAATTTGTTGACTAAATTCAATAATACTAACACTATCACTAGATATAGATTTTCTACTGTTATATCTGCTGTGTCTCTTAGTTAAGTTACAGGTTTCAGTAAAAAACTAGAGACATTGATCACATCGAGGGATATGTGTAATGTAGGAAGTGCATCTCTCCACAGATTAATTCCTCCTGCTGGTTTATGAATAGCTCATGTCCCAATATAACAGGGAAATCAAAGCAGCTGTAGCAATTAGACATGACAAGGCATTTTCCACATACTGTTTTGTCTAATGAACTGTCAGACAGTGCAGTTTCCCTGACTTTTAATTACTGCACCACCCACAGTTAGGACTTGTTCACCTATCTCTTTTTTTCTGAGACTTAATTTATCTTCTCAAATCCATCCTTGTTAAAACTGATGGGTCCCAATTTAGACTTTTGCTGAATTAGTGTAATATAATAAAAAGATGCAGTTATTGTGGGCAATAACTTTCGAAGTGGCTACTTTTTTTTCATTCAGAAAGAATGTTCATTTTCCTTCCTAATGTATCTAATTTTCTGCCTTCTCAAAGCAATAAGAGCTTTTTCATCAAAAGCAACTCCAAGCTTTATTTGACAACTGTTAAGAAGTCCCCGTAGAATGTCTTGGAAAAATTAGTAGACTGAACTCCCCCACCAACCCCCAAAAAATAAAAAATAAAATAAAATAAAATAAAATAAAATAAAATAAAATAAAATATAAAATAAAATAAAATAAAATAAATAAAATAAAATAAAATAAAATAAAATAAAATAAAATAAAATAAAATAAAATAAAATAAAATAAAATAAAATAAAATAAAATAAAAACCTCCTTCATACTGTCCTGAATAGATTCCAAGGATATTCTCCTTAATCATTTTGTTCTATTTTATAAAGCTTAATTTTACCAACTAAAAAATAGGTATTTCATTGTGACTATGGCTAAAAATGCATTAAGGTTGAAATCTGAAAATGCAGAAGATATAACTTTTTAGGTAAGATCTTATTCCATGAGCCTGACATATAAAACTGTTTGCATTAATTTTCTCAGAAATATTTCCCTTATTATCTTTTCTGCATTTACTTTTTCATTAACAAGGATTAGGACCTTTAGGTCCATTAGGATTTTGTGTTCTTTTATCCATTTCTAAAAGTTTTACATGATATGAAGAATGTTTTCATAGTAATTCTATAACACATATTATAAGAAAACAAAATAATGTTCAGAGAAAATATCTCCACGCCACATAAGTTATAAATATAAGCTGTGCATTTTTGTGTAACTACAGTGCTCCAACAACCACTAAGGAAAAAAAAATAAAAATAATAAAAATAAAAATAAAAATAAAAAATCCAAAATGAAATGTTCATAGCACAGTGCAAAAAAAGCACTCAGTATGTACTTTTTTTTAGGACTAAACCCAAAGCAAGGTCAGTGCAAACCTGTCACTTAACTGATCAGTAGATGCTTATTGATAGGCAATGGTTAAGGAGGGTTTGGTGAAACCCTGCCATGCTCAGCTCCCTACACTCACAGGCAAAACTGGTTCCTCTCCAGGACAGAAAGACCAGCAATTCCAAGACAATCAAAAATGAGATTAAGATTTAGAAACAGAAAAATGAACATAGAATGAAATGTCCTTTGCAAACATATTTGAGGCCTGTGGGTTGCTCTCCAGAAAGTCTTTGTAAAGAAATATCCACATTCCTTCAGATTAAAATTTTAGTTAATGCTAGGAGTGAATATTTGTTTGGATGAATGAGGGACTTGGATATAGGTGCCATGAATATTTATCATGGAAAGAACGGTAAACAAAACCATGTTTCAAGTCAGGAG